>NC_140170.1:148367212-148614712 GCF_963971535.1 Notolepis coatsorum
CACCCTCGCCGGGTTTTCCCACCCTCTAACACAGCCAATTGTGTTAGTATGGACGGTCAGCCAAGCCGGAGACACCACAGCTGGATTTGATCCCACTGTCTCTGTGATGGTAGACAGGCGCTTAGTCCGCTGCGCTACCCGGCCGCCCACAACTACTACTTTTACTGCTACAGCTACTAGTACTACTACTACTATTACTACTACTATTACTACTACTACTACTACTACTACTACTACTACTACTACTACTACTACTACTACTACTACTACTACTACTACTACTACTACTACTACTACTAATATTACTGATACTACACTACTACTATTATTACTACTAGGTCTACTACTACTAATACTACTACACATTTTACACATTTAGTCATTTAGCTGACGCTTTTATCCAAAGCGACTAACAAGTTTTGTACGACAAGTCAGTAGGAAGGGTACAACTCTATCAGCTGAGTAACTATGTTCATCAAATTTTTTTTTATCTACTTTTTTTCCTCCTATTTTTCTGTATTTTTCTCCCATCCCAATTTAGTCGTTATGCCAATTCCCCCCTCCCCTTCCTGGTCGTTGAGCACATTTGCCCCCTACTTGCCGGTCTAGGGAGCCCTGAAGTCTATCAGATGCTTCCTCCGATACATAGGAGACAGCCAGCAGCCTCTTTTCACCTGACAGCGCGGACTCTCATTGGTGAAGTGTAACGCGTGGGAGGATCACACTACCTTCACCAGTTCCTTCCCTTGCTGTGCAGGCGCCCTGACCGACCTGTAGGAGTCGCTGTTTACAACGACCAGGCAGTGGCGGCTGCTGACCAAATTTTTTGGTGAACCACAAATTATTATATTATATTATATATTAAATTATATTTTTAAAACATCCCCCACTGTGTGTGTCAGTGGTCAGTGGACACAGATGAAAACATATTAACATTAGGTGACGGCGCACCTGACCAGACACAGATGCAAAAAATTACATATTCGGTGACGGCGCGCCTGACCAGACACAGATGCAAAAAATTACATATTCGGTGATGGCACACCTGACCAGACAGATGAAAACATATTAGGTGACGCGTGACGGCACACCTAACCAGACACAGACCAAAACATATTAGGTGACAGCTCACCTGACCAGATCAAAACATATTAGGTGACAGCGCACCTGACCAGATCAAAACATATTAGGTGACCGCACCTGACCAGATCAAAACATATTATGTGACAGGGAATGATACTGGGAATAATGAATAATGTATATTTCAGTTAGTTAGATAGTAAATTATAACACTACCTTATGCATACTGCACCTTATGTGACACTGTGAATACTGTGAATATATATTTCAGTTAGTTAGATAGTAAATTATTATTATTATTATAAAAATGTACCTATTTGTTTACACTGCTTGTGTTGTTTTCACTACCTGTACTACCTGTTCACTACAAATTGGCTAGCTACTGTTAGCATATAAGCTTTTACAAACACTGTACTTACTTTTTCATCCACAACTTTTTTTCTGATCCAGATGCATATGTCCTCTCCATGTTGCTGATTTATACTCCGGTCCTTTGGTGCAAAGTTTCATTTAGCCTACAGTCAGGGGCGTAGCTGGGGGGGGGGTAGCTTAGGATGATTCCAAGGGCCCAGCACTGGGGGGGGGGGGCCCAATTTTTTTTTTTTATACTAGACATCACTCAGGTGTATTATTGATGCTCTCATTGATATGATGTTTGTTTCTGAAGTGTGTGTGTGTGTGTGTGTGTGTGTGTGTGTGTGTGTGTGTGTGTGTGTGTGTGTGTGTGTGTGTGTGTGTGTGTGTGTGTGTGTGTGTGTGTGTGTGTGTGTGTGTGTGTGTGTGTGTGTGTGTGTGTGTGTGTGAGATATATATAGAGAGAGGGGGGGCTTTGGTAGACTATTGCATTGGTCCATTCATTGAAGATGAACGCAATGCAACATCCTTTACTAGGCTCACCCACCAACAGTGCAGGTGCTGAACTGCTGATCCGAATGTATAGGTAAAAACCATATTATGCGTTTTCATAGATAAAAAAATGGCCAAAAAAATCTCCGCTCGAGCGCTTATGCGCGCTCGCATTCACTGGGGGCCTACAAATACATTCTTTCATGGGGCCCAGAATCTGGAGCTACACCCCTGCCTACAGTGCTACTGCCTACACTACAGTAATGTTACTGACTGGGCTCTCCAAGCCCTCTCAAAGCAGGAAATAGGAAATGGTGTTCTCTGATTGGTGTAAAAAAAAAAGTGTCAGAACTGTCAATCATTCAAGCCCCATTCAAATGTATGAGTGAGGTTTAGTCTCACTACCCGCCTTTTTTAAACTCAAATACCCTATTTAGATTGGATAATTATATTCTTAAGCCCAACCTGTGCACCTATTTTAGCACTGATTGATTGACATCTGGCCATTACTGCAGTTATGGGATCAGGCCAGATCAGAGAGCTCAGAGCTGTCACTTGGAAATTTTTGAAGAAAACAAAAATTCACTGCCATTGTTTTTTTCACAGAGGAAAACATTTCTAATAAATAATAATAATAATAATAATAATAATAATAATAATAATAATAATAATAATAATAATAATAATAATAATAATAATAATAATAATAATAATAATAATAATAATAATAATAATAATAATAATAATAATAATAATAATAATAATAATAATAATAATAATAATAATAATAATAATAATAATAATAATAATAATAATAATAATAATAATAATAATAATAATAATAATAATAATAATAATAATAATAATAATAATAATAATAATAATAATGATGATGATGATGATGATGATAATAATAATAATAATAATAATAATAATAATAATAATAATAATAATAATAATAATAATAATAATAATAATAATAATAATAATAATAATAATAATAATAATAATAATAATAATAATACAAAATATATATATATATATTAATAAAAAAAAACTTCTTTCTGTATATTACTCTTTCTGTATATTACTAGTGAAGCACTGCCTCACTAGTAGTCATGCAATAACCTCCACTGCGACCAGGATACCACCCACCGGCATCCCACCCGCTGACACTGCCAATTGTGTCAGTATGACGACCGCCTGGGACCACTGACAGCCAGATTCGATACCAGTGTCTCTGCGGTTGTAGACAGACGCTTAGTCCGCTGCGCTATCAAATTGTTCAGACTTGAGTGCTACAGTGTTGAGTGTATGTTTGTATATTAGGAAGAGTGCATGACAGTAAGAAGTTAATTTTTTTATTTTTTCATTTTAGATATTGATTGAAGATGTGTGTCTTTAGTCAACGGTGAAAGATTGGTCATGTTTTGACTGTCCTAACTGTGGTGGTAAGTTCGCTCCACCATTGTGGGGCAAGGACCGAGAATAGGCGGCTTATCTTTGATGACCCTCCCGGAGCTTGGATGGGAGTGGGTCCAGTGGCGGCTGGCCACTAGGGGTGCTTGGGCGCCGACCCCCCTGCTTAACCCTGGTTAAAAGAGAGAAGAACAAGAAATATTTTTTGTTTTGTTTTTTGTTTTATAGCCCTATAAATAATATAAACATGTTTAAAATGAATAATATTTACTCGTTTTAAGTATGTTTGTGTTTCCAATGCACAATATAACGTTAATATATCAAATATAAATAATCGTTTTCCTGAACAGGAAGTGACTCACTGTCTGTAGCCGCATTTCTCCTAGCCGTATTTCTCTCGTCTCGGGCTAGACGCAATAGCGATCTGAGTGTGCGTGCACGCCGTTTCATCGCTGTATCCGTCGCAGCCAATCAGTGCGTAACGCGCTGTGCGTTGAAATATGATGTATTATGATGGAAGCCGGGCGCGATTTGAAGCGGTCTAAGCAGCAGCGTCTATAATTTCCGTAGCCGCATTTCTCGGAGACGCTCTCTGATTGGCCGACGGCCGTTTTATTTCCGTAGCCGCATTTCGCGGAGACGCTCTCTCTGATTGGCCAACGCCAGTTTCTAGGTTTCTAGGTTTCTAGGTTTCTAGGTTGGTAGATAGTTGTGTTGTTGTGATGCAGCTATTTGTCTTAGAGCGTGACGGCAAGTTCTTTCGACGGTTAAGCTTAGGCACTCTTTCAAAGTTGGTTAAGGTTAGAGTTTGTCTTAGAGCAGGGCGATAGAACGTCAGATAGTTTGCAGGCTGTTTGACAAGGAAATGGGCAAAGACACAGCTCGTCACTCACACAGTACTTGTTGGCTAACTTGGCTAACAAGAAGCTATATATGGATTGCAGTGTGGACATGCATGGACATCAACACAGTCTGGACAGTGGAGTTGATATACTTTATCAAGCCCTTCTGCCTGCTGGACCACTGTGCGTTTCAACTTAACAACAACAAGGTAGAGTTGCGATCTCTCTCTCTCTCTCTCTCTCGCTTGCTCTCTCGCTCGCTCTCTCTCTCTCTCTCTCTCTCTCTCTCTCTCTCTCTCTCTCTCTCTCTCTCTCTCTCTCTCTCTCTCTCTCTCTCTCTCTTTCTCTTTCTCTCTCTCTCTCACTCTCTCTGATTGTGTAGGGCATATTGGCTGCATTTGACTGACTGTGATCATAATTGATTGATGGCAATGGTGACAGTTGTACCCAATTAAATATTCGCCAATGCGTGGTACATGTTTGCAAAATGTTTGGTATAGCGCCCCCCATGGAGAAGAATGTACGGGCCGCCACTGAGTGGGTCTGAGGTGGCCAGAAGATGCAGAGCGTAGGGGTCTTGAGGGTGTGTAGTTAGAGACCATTGACCGGAGGTAGGCAGGAGTTGTTCCCTTAGCCACACGATATGCCAGGTCGAGGGCCTTGAAGCGAATTTGTGCGGCAATAGGGAGCCAGTGCAGTTCCCTAAGAAGTGGGGTGACATGGGCTGACTTCGGTAGGTTTGAGAGAGATGGAGAGGCTTGGTGACAGTGGTCACTACTACTACTACTACTACTACTACTACTACTACTACTACTACTACTACTACTACTACTACTACTACTACTACTACTACTACTACTACTACTACTACTACTACTACTACTACTACTGCTGCTACTGTACTAGTATTACTACTAGGCCCACTACTACTATTACTGCTGCTGCTGCTACTACTACTACTACTACTACTACTACTACTACTACTACTACTACTACTACTACTACTACTACTACTACTACTACTACTACTACTACTACTACTACTACTACTACTACTACTGCTATTACTACTACTACTACTACTACTACTACTACTACTACTACTACTACTACTACTACTACTACTACTACTACTGCTACTGTAGGCCTACTACTACTATTACTTCTCAAACAATTAGAGTGTCCACATCATACCATTCATTCAGGTGCAGGGTTAGGGAATGGCTCATTAAAAACCAGAACTGTCAACACTGAGGTGTCTGTGTGTGTATGTGTGTGTGTGGATATGGTGCGTCTGTCTATGTCTGGGTCTCTTAATATGTCATGATGTGCTCTGTCCTTGTGTCCATGACTGTATTGTGACCTGTATCCCTACTATGTCTATGTGCTTTTGTTGTGTTTTTATTCTAATGTTATTTATCTTGATTTTATTCTGTTTTTATTGCTAACCCTTTTTTTACACATAGGATTTTAGCCTGTACCTTCTGGCAGGGGGACTGCCAATGGAAATTAGCCTTTTGGCTAAAATTGGGTGCATTTACATCTGTAAAATGCTTTATTAATGTACACTGTCCCCCTTGAACAAATAAAGTAAACCTAAACCTACTACTAGGTTAATAATACTAATATTACTATTACTACTATTACCACTTCTACTACAGTACTAGTATGTTACATGTGTAATAGAGTACTACACCACAGCCTACTAAAGTTAGTGTGCTCAGCATTTCTAACCTCATAGTATTCCCTCATGTTTTCAAATATATAATAGGTACATTTATGTTTTTCATCAGCAATTTGCAAAGTGACCCGGTCAACACTGAACAGCCCTGGGTCCTTTAATCTATCTTTCAGTGGCAAAGGACAGCAAATTGTCTTCATCTGTTGGTAATAGAATTGCAGCATTTGGAAAATGGAGGCCACATTTAAGTTAAACGTATTGTCTCTCTCTTCACAATGGCCAGGCAGCGTGTATCCTTTCCGCAACGGACTTCGGTTTCCGGGTTCCTCTGATTGGCCGCGACCCCCACGTGACCCGCCCCCTTATCCACCGCTGCCGTTGCCGCTGCCGCTCTAGCAGCAGAGGTCCCTGCCTTCCTCAATTTATACGCATGGAAGTATTGACTACACCGTAACGAATAATTAAAAAAAGATACCGTTAACTGGAATATGTTGTGCCTTTACACATATGTTGGATTATGTAATTGGTTGGTAACACACACACACACACACACACACACACACACACACACACACACACACACACACACACACACACACACACACACACACACACACACACACACACACACACACACACACACACACACACACACACACACACACACACACACACACACACACACACATACCTGTACACACATATTCACATAGCCAGTGATGTAGTGGTAAAGTACACTATGAATTTCAATCATAATGATAAAAAGGCTTGTAAACTGAGTTTACGTGGGTTTATCCTCCAGGCCATAATCAATAAGAACATCCCTGCACGCACTTGGTAATAAGACTTTATCTTCATCAGACAGCCCAGTAGGAAGTTTGCCAACTTCTGTCACATGCTTTGTTCTTCCACTCGGATCTTGTTTGCCATTTCATCTCAAATTCTATTTCCACAATATTTAGATTTCCACAGGGAAACAACTTGATGAGCACTCATGTTATGCACCTACACCTGCCCATCACTTACAGAGGCTGTTGCGGCATGTCTCCCAGCCCTTGCTGTGTGAAGGAGATGCTCCTTATTCCTCTCATTAAGAGCAGACGATGCCACAGAGACGTATGATGAAGCCCCGACAGCAGGCCAGGGTCGGTCCCCAGGGAGCGTGGCGCCTACACAACCTGCCCCAGGAAAACACCCTCTCCCTGCCTGCTGCTGGTATTAATTACAAATGGAGAAACGTGGGAGCACCTTCAGCCGGTCTGATACTGCGGGGGTTATGGAGGTTGTTCATTAGAAGCCCAGAGATGCTACAGATGTTATTTAGAACATGCTTGCGGTGGATGGCGCTGCGCCACGCACACGTGAGGCTCTTTACTATTCTACACAGAGCGTCAGAGCGCCGCAGGTGTATTGACGTGAGCACAACCGATTGATAGTCTTATCTTGGCTCGGGGTGTGAAACGCTGCCTGCTAGAAATTGGAATTTGTATGTCCTATGTGAAAGGATTCTTTAGTATCTACTCCTGTACAGTATGGCGACTGTGTTGTAAATTATTATGATAGTAATCATTATGTGTCCAACTCGTAGGACCCTAGATACAATATAGACCCCTTTTAATTGTGTAACCCAGGTTTCAGATTCATAACTATTTAGTTATAGGAACATAAATAGTTAATGCCATTGAATAAGAACATAAATAGTTAATGCTATTGTGTAAGACCATAAACAGTTAATGTTATTGGGTTATATGTATATTCATGTGAGGTTAACAACGTTTTGACCAAATCCTTTGAATTGCCTCACTGCCCCTTTAAGTTACCTCAAAACGCGAGTTAGGTGAGCAGTTCGCGCCTCGCCTCACGCAGATGAAGATCATAGATTGACGGAGACTGACGCAGATACTGAATGCTGATAGAACCGGAATGAACTAGCACCAAGAAATAGTTATCAGTCATAAAAGATTCCCCCAGTTACAAAACCGAAGATGTTGTTGCTGTTAAAGAACATACCACTTCCAGAGACGGTTTTGTTATGCAGGCCAGGTTTTTCCACCCCCGGGAAGAGTTCCCAGGAGTCCCGACCGACCACCACTTATCACATGTGCCCACGCGGGACGAGGCGGTGTGCCGGACCGACACAAGATGGCGAGCCAACCCAAAGAACCTCAGATCTAGATCTTGATTGATGTACATTGTATATATGGGTACTGATATTTCTCCTGTAAAGAGGGAGAGTTAAATGGTCAATGCACCCAGTAAGATACTTGAACTACTGATATTTCTCCTGTAAAGAGGGAGAGTTAAAGTGTAAATTCACCCAATAAGATACCTGAACCACTGATGTTCTCCTGTAAAGAGGGAGAGTTAAAGGGTCATTTCACCTAATAAGGTACTTGCATTCCTATAACCTTGAATATTTCCATTGGTACTTTGTTGGTATTACACCTGCAAAGGAAGAGTTTAAAGGGTCATTGCACCTAATAAGGTACTTGCATTCCCTGCACACTTAAAGGTTTAAGTTAATATGTTTAAATACTTACCTACCGAACTGAAATGATAAACTGATATAGAGTTTACTGAAATGATAAACTGAAATAGTTTACTGAAATGATAAACTGATATAGAGTTTATTGAAATGATAAACTGATATAGAGTTTACTGATCTGCAATTGCAGAAGAAAAGATAACGAAAAAAGGGATACATCTAATGTCCATCCTTAGCCTGCATCCTGGAGCCGGTTCCTCCCCTGGGTCGAGTACGCCATCAACTCCCTAGTCAGCTCTGCCACCGGCCTCTCGCTGTTTGAGGTATCTCTGGGCTACCAACCCCCTCTCTTCACAGCACAGGAGTCGGAAGTGGCAGTTCCCTCCGTGCAGATTCATCTCGACCGGTGTCGTCGTGTCTGGGAGATCACCAGGACTGCGCTGCTCCGGGTATCGGAGCGCGCCAGTCAGGGAGCTAACCGACGCCGGACCCCAGCGCCGGCATACCAACCAGGGCAGAGGGTGTGGCTATCCTCCAAGGATCGCCCGCTTCAATCCACCGCCAAGAAGCTGAACCCCGGGGGCGTGGCTAGGCGTGCAATGGAGTAATACGCGTTTTGTTCTCGCTCCCGTCGAGTCTCTACTTCTTGTTGTTTTATCTTAATTTAATAAGCTTACGGATTTACAAAACTTAGTGAATCTTACTCAGGGTACATTTGTTCAAACCGTTGGTCATTTTTTACACGGACAGATGGCATCAAGCCTACGCAAACACGGATTCGTCCCGATTACAAGTAGGCCTGAAAAAGCCTCGGGTTCCGCCTCTGGGCCACCACCGACCACACCGTCAAAGATGGCCGGCGTGGATACCACAGCCTTAAAGGCGGAGATTCTCCTCGCGCTGAAATCCAAAATCGCAGAGATAATACAATCGGAATTGAAAGGTGCACTTTCCAAAGAGTTCGACCTTATCAGAAATTATTTGAAAGCGATAAAGGAGGAAATGCGAAGCTGTGTAGCGAGTGTGGACATGAACAAAATGGAGGTTGCGGTTAAGGACGTGGAGGGTGGTCTCTCGAGGTGGTCGGACGAGGTGGTAACGCTACAAGCCACAGTCGAAGACCTAAAGATGGAGGTAACTGGTCTCAGGGGAAAGTGTGACGACATGGAAGGAAGAATGAGGAGGTGTAACGTGAGGATCGTGCTATCGTGGCTAAACTCCACTATTACCAGGATTGTGTTGAGACGGGCGCATGCTGAGGCTCCATTACAGGTCAACGGAATGTCTATTGCAATCTTCCCCGACTATGCCACGGGCGTCGCGAAGGCCAGGGCTGCGTTTACGGAGGTGAGGAAGATATTACGCGGCTGTGAAGGCATCCGATACGGCATTCTTTTTCCAGCCCGACTTCGCATCACGCACAGGGGTAAAGAGAAAGAGTTCACCGATGCAGGTGAAGCAATGAGCTACGTCAGAAAGAACATTGTGCACGCAGCAGCGGGTGAGACCACATAGAAAGAGAGATGTATCTGTGTGTACGTGCTGCTTATGATATGCAGGTGATGTGAACAATGTATCATATTAACTACAACAGGACAATATATATATAGAGGCTACTGTAATGTCTACTGTGTGATCATTTATGTGTAGCATCGTCTGCCTAGCATTGAGAGGACGCCACTGGACACCATTTACCAAGCTAAGTGACTCACCAACCTCCAGCAAATTCGTTGCCCTATACTTATGATGTACAGACGATGTGAACAGTGTATAATTTTGGCCCCAATAGGACAATGTGTGTATACACATACTAGGGATGGGTACCGAATTCGGTACTTTTGAGGTACCGAACCGAAACACGTCGGTACTACAGAGTATCGAATCAAGTGAGAAACCAAAAAAAAAAGAAAATAAAAAAAGGAAAATTTATTATTTCTTTTTTTTTACTTTTTACTTTTTACTCTTTTTTTTTTTTACTTTTTTCTTTTCATGTCAACGTTCACACGCACAATATATGCTTACCTAGGATTTGACTTGATTCAACAACAAAGCAGTCGGAGCAATAACAAGCCGAAAACTGTCGAAATTGTAGTTATTTGAAGTTTGGATTTTTTTTCTTACGACTGAGGTAGGTAAATAAAATTTCTTGAGACTAAAGTACCGGAAAAAAGGTACCGTTGGGTACCGGTATCGATTCACAGGTACCGGTACCGGTTCAAATGTGAAAGGTACCCATCCCTAACACATACAGACATATAAATATGTACACACATGCTCACACCTAGGATGATGCATGCGCTCGCATACCTAATGGATGCACTATCTAGAGATTCTAGGCGTACTACACACACGTGGGCGCGTACTACGCGCATGCACAGACACACATTAAGACACACATACACATTTACACATTATACAGTCACGGGGGCACAGACCCACACACTCACGCCTACACACCCATACGTTTACACCTTGGCTGTGTCCGATACATCCATACACACACAGACTACAAAGAGTGACACGTTCAGCCGAACGCACAATTGGAGGGGGGCTTCCCACCCTCCAGAACATTTACAACAAGCGGTGCAAGGGGAAGGCTAAGAGAATTATTAAGGACTCGAGCCACCCGAACAACTGCCTCTTTGAACTGCTGCGGTCAGGCAAGCGATACCGGAGTCTTAAGGCGAGCACAGAAAGACTCAGAAGAAGCTTCTATCCCCAGGCCATCAGGCTGCTAAACGAACAATAATCGCTAAACGAACAATAATCACTATGCAACAACCATCAAATGCACACAGCACACACACCCACACGCACACACTCACTCAAACAAACAACACACTGCAGCACCCACTCTCCACACTTTAGATCACACAAACACACTTACACTTTATATTTATTGATAAAGGATTTGCACTACAACTCGTACACCTACTGTGAATTGTACCTAAATTGCACCTCGTCCCATTTCTCCATTTCTGCCTTGCACTATATAGTATTGTATATTAGTACACTGCACAGTATTGTATATTGTATGGTAACTACGTCTATTCTGCATCGAACATTGTACATATGTCTAAACTGAACACTGTGACCTCTTTTTTTTACTTCTAATTTTACTATGTTTTTATTTCATACTTATCTTGTCTTGCACAGTCTCTGGAGCGCAACAGTAAGAAGCATTTTGTACAAAAGTATTCTGTACTTCTGTATGACAACTATTAAAGAAACTTGAACTTGAAAACTTGAACACATACATAGGTTCACGTGCACGCAAATGCACGAACACTGAAGAGCATATGCCCAGGTACACACCCATTTGTAGACGCATGGACACACGCACACTCCCACACCTCTTCCAACTTTTTTATTCTATATCACCCAATCAGGCACCCTTTTTTGTGTTTACCGGGGCATGTTGGTTGCCCTTGCTCGGGAGTAAGATGTTCTGCCTTATTTGAGGGCCTGCTCAACCACCCAGTTTGGCCCTAAACTCATAGCTTGGATTCAAATTATATATACGTCTCCGATGGCTGCCGTTCGCACCAACAACAACCTATCCACCTACTTTGAACTCCATAGGGGTACGAGACAGGGATGTCCTTCATCTCCACTCCTTTTCGCGATCGCAATGGAGCCCCTTGCGCTGGCTCTGAGGCAGAACACCGATATCAAGGGGATCATGCGCGCAGGCTCGGAGCATAAAGTCTCGCTCTACGCGGACGACATGTTGTTGTATATATCACAACCCCAAACGAGTCTTCCTCGGTTGATGACCCTACTTGCGGACTTCGGCAAAATATCCGGATACAAAATCAACATTCAAAAAAGCGAACTGATGCCCGTCGGCACCTCAGCGGATCGGATACCTCTGAGCACATTCCCGTATAAAATTAGCCCTAAAAAGTTCAAGTACCTCGGGATATGGATCACGCATGAACATAAGGACCTATTATATGGCTAACTATCAACCCTTACTGTCCAACCTGGCGAGAGATATTGAACGTTGGGACCCCCTGTCGCTATCCCTGGGTGGGAGAATCAACACAATAAAGATGAATGTATTGCCGAAATTTCTATATGTATTTCAGAGTCTTCCCCATTTCCACATTATTCTCCAAGATAAACAACCAGATATCTTCCTTTATCTGGAACAAAAAACCGCCCCGGATCAAAAGATCTATGCTGCAGAGACCCCGCGTAATGGGTGGGATGGCGCTTCCAAACTTTATTTACTACTACTGGGCAGCAAACATAAGATCGTTATTATACTGGGTAAAGGGGGAGGACACAGCCCCCTGGTGGACAGTACTGGAGAGTGCGTCGGTTAAATCCACCTCCCTATCTGCTTTGTTATGTGCTAAGCTCCCGTTCACACAGCCCATATCTAGCTTTACCTTGAACCCAGTTGTCATCCACTCGATAAAAGTGTGGAACCAATTTAGAAGAACCTTCTCCCTCAGGGAACTATCACTGGCTGCTCCGATCACAAGAAATCACATGTTTGTCCCATCAACGATGGATAAGGCCTTTGACAGTTGGGTTGGGAGTGGAGTGATTACACTGTCTGACCTCTATATAGACGGCAACTTTAGTACAGAAATACAAGATCCTTAGGTCACACTTCTATAAATACTTGGGGTCCTACTAATCACCCCAAAGTACCAGAAAATACCCCAAAATACCCCAAAGTATACCCCAAAATACCAGAAAATACCCCAAAGTATACCCCAAAATACCCCAAAGTACCAGAAAATACCCCAAAATACCCCAAAGTATACCCCAAAATACCAGAAAATACCCCAAAATACCCCAAAATACCCCAAAGTACCCCAAAATACCCCAAAGTATACCCCAAAGTACCAGAAAATACCCCAAAATACCCCCAAAGTATACCCCAAAGTACCAGAAAATACCAGAAAATACCCCAAAATACCCCCAAGTATACCCCAAAGTACCAGAAAATACCAGAAAATACCCCAACATACCCCAAAATATACCAGAAAATACCAGAAAATACCCCCAAAGTATACCCCAAAGTACCAGAAAATACCCCAAAATACCCTAAAATACCCCAAAGTATACCCCAAAGTACCAGAAAATACCAGAAAATATCCCAAAATACCCCAAAGTATACCCCAAAGTACCAGAAAATACCAGAAAATACCCCAAAATACCCCCAAAGTACCCCAATATACCCCAAAGTATACCCCAAAGTACCAGAAAATACCCCAAAATACCCCAAGATACCCTAAAATACCCCAAAGTATACCCCAAAGTACCAGAAAATACCCCAAAATACCCTAAAATACCCCCAAAGTATACCCCAAAGTACCAGAAAATACCAGAAAATACCCCAAAATACCCCCAAAGTACCCCAAAATACCCCAAAGTATACCCCAAAGTACCAGAAAATACCAGAAAATACCCCAAAATACCCCAAAGTACCCCAAAATACCCCAAAGTATACCCCAAAATACCCCAAAGTACCAGAAAATACCCCAAAATACCCCAAAGTACCCTAATATACCCCAAAATACCTCAAAGTACCCCAACATATCCCCAAATGTAATAGTGTAATAGTGTGCTAGTGTAATAGTGTAATGGTGTGTAATAGTGTAATAGTGTGTAATAGTGTAATTGTGTAATAGTGTAATAGTGTAATAGTGTGTAATAGTGTAATAGTGTGCTAGTGTAATAGTGTAATGGTGTGTAATAGTGTAATAGTGTAATAGTGTGCTAGTGTGCTAGTGTAATAGTGTAATAGTGTAATAGTGTAATAGTGTGTAATAGTGTAATAGTGTGTAATAGTGTAATAGTGTGTAATAGTGTAATAGTGTGCTAGTGTAATGGTGTGTAATAGTGTAATAGTGTAATAGTGTAATAGTGTGTAATAGTGTAATAGTGTGTAATAGTGTAATAGTGTAATAGTGTGTAATAGTGTAATAGTGTGTAATAGTGTAATAGTGTGTAATAGTGTAATAGTGTGTAATAGTGTAATAGTGTGCTAGTGTAATAGTGTAATAGTGTGTAATAGTGTGTAATATGTAATAGTGTGCTAGTGTAATAGTGTAATAGTGTAATAGTGTGCTAGTGTGTAATAGTGTGTAATAGTGTGTAATAGTGTGTAATAGTGTGTAATAGTGTCTATTACACTATTACACACTATTACACTATTACACTATTACACTATTACACACTATTACACTATTACACACTATTACACTATTACACACTATTACACTATTACACTATTACACACTATTACACAAAATTACACTATTACACACTATTACACTATTACACACTATTACACTATTACACTATTACACACTATTACACTATTACACACTATTACACTATTACACTATTACACACTAGCACACTATTACACTATTATGCTAGCACACTATTACACACTATTACACACTTACACACTATTACACTATTACACTAGCACACTATTACACACTATTACACTATTACACTATTACACACTATTAAACTATTACACTATTACACACTATTACACTATTACACTATTACACACTATTACACTAGCACACTATTACACTATTACACACTATTACACACTATTACACACTATTACACTAATACACACTAGCACACTATTACACTATTACACTATTACACACTATTACACACTATTACACTATTACACTAGCACACTATTACACTTTTACACACTATTACAAACTATTACACTATTACACACTATTACACTATTACACTATTACACACTATTACACTATTACACTATTACACACTATTACACTATTACACACTATCACACTATCACACTATTACACTATTACACACTATTACACTATTACACACTATTACTACTATTACACTATTACACTATTACACACTATTTGGGGTACTTTGGGGTATTTTGGGGTATTTTGGGGGTATTTTCTGGTATTTTCTGGTACTTTGGGGTATACTTTGGGGTATTTTAGGGTATTTTGGGGTATTTACTGGTATTTTCTGGTATTTGATGGTACTTTGGGGTATACTTTGGGGTATTTTAGGGTATTTTGGGGTATTTTGGGGTATCTTCTGGTATTTTCTGGTACTTTGGGGTATTTTGGGGTATTTTGGGGTACTTTGGGGTATTTTCTGGTATTTTGGGGTATACTTTGGGTTTTTTTTGGGTCTTTTGGGGTCTTTTCTGGTACTTTGGGGTATACTTTGGGGTATTTTGGGGTACTTTGGGGTATTTTCTGGTACTTTGGGGTATACTTTGGGGTATTTTAGGGTATTTTGGGGTATTTTCTGGTATTTTCTGGTACTTTGGGGTATTTTAGGGTATTTTGGGGTATTTTCTGGTACTTTGGGGTATACTTTGGGGTATTTTAGGGTATTTTGGGGGTATTTTTTATTTTTTATTTTTTTTACTTTGGGGTATACTTTGGGGTATTTTAGGGTATTTTGGGGTATTTTCTGGTATTTTCTGGTACTTTGGGGTATACTTTGGGGTATTTTGGGGTATTTTGGGGTATTTTCTGGTACTTTGGGGTATTTTGGGGTATACTTTGGGGTATTTTGCGGTATTTTCTGGTACTTTGGGGTGATTAGTAGGACCCGATACGGGTAACTCCGGAGCTTCGTAACTTCGAACTCGGACTGCTACCCAGTGTGTCCTCCGGCCTCCCTTTTAGACTCAATCTTGAACTGTAAACTGATCCAGAAACAGGCTATAAGCAGAATTTATGAACTACTTAATAGAAGCAACTCGACACCTTTAGACCTCCTCAGGGGCAGATGGGAGACTGACTTAGGTGAACCAATCACAGAGGTCACATGGGACAAGATAATACAGGGGATTTTCTCCTTTTCCATTTGCCTTAAACATGCGGTTATCCAATTTAAAATTGTACACCGACTGCATTGGTCTAAAGACATGCTCTCTAAGATATATCCCGACATAGACCCTCTATGCGACCGCTGTAGACAGGCTCCAGCCACTCTGCTCCACATGTTCTGGACGTGCCCAAAGTTGCACACCTACTGGCAGACCATCTTTGACACCTTCTCTAAGATATTTGGAAAGGAAGTGGAGCCATCACCATATATTGCATTATTCGGAGTGGCCCCAGCGGACATCCACTTTAGATGGTGGGAATCTAGAATGTTGGCCTTCTGCTCACTTTTGGCCAGAAGGCTGATACTGTTCCTATTATGTTCTTACTTTTCTTCTTCTCTATCTGCAGAATACAAGGGATATGTGACTGCTGTCGGGTGATTTAAAATCTAAAAGGAAAAACAATGATTAACAAACGATCTAAGATATTGTAGAATGATTTTGTCTGGTATAGGGGTGGGGGGAGGGAGGGAGGGAGGGCCTTATTTTCTTTTTCTTTTCTTTTGGCCCATGTGGGACCACCTGTAAAAACAAAATCTCAAATAAAAAAACCTTGATAAAAAAAAAGAAGCTGAACCCCCGGTTCGTCGGCCCTTTCGAGATCCGGAAGGTGCTCAGTCCCACGGCGTTGAGTCTAAGGCTTCCAGTCTCCATGCGGATTCATCCTGTGTTTCATGTGTCCCGTGTAAAACCTGTCTCTCAGACCCCTGATGCCTCCTGCCCATAGGCGGAGTTTGAACTTGACGCCAGGGGGTGCGACTGCTTGGCGAACGATACCCGATTTTTTTGACCTTTATTTTATTATTTTAGCGTTTTTACAATGCCCTAACCCCTAATTTTTTATTTTATTTAGGTAGTACAGCAGCACACACACACACTCACACACAGCACTACGGGGGATCATTTTTAACTGACTTACTCTTAATCATTGACAAAGTGACAAAGATAAAGAAGGAAATACTAAAATAAAAAGACCACAACAAGTATATTGCTGCTCCACTAGACCACTTTACTGTACCAAACATGACATACAAAAATAACAAAATACTGTGCAACACTCTGCCAAGCGCACAGCCGCGCACACGTATGCATACAGTAGGTTGTCAAAGGCTGTACAAACAAAAGTTCACATTTTCTAATAACAGCATTATTAGACATGCCAATCCAACGAAAGATGTGCTGGTCGTGCTGGAGAAAAGAAAAGAAAAAGATGTTGCGTTTGTCTTTTATGTGTTATTTGTTATTCTAAGATGCTAATTCATCTGTATCTGGATAACCAATGAACGGATTCTGTCGGGGCAGGTAGCGTTATTTCGGGGAAATTCTAGTCTGGTATATTGTTCGTCCATGAAAAATGGAGGCTCTAATTATTATTATTCATAGAGACTCTCGAGCAATAATAATCATTACAGCCTCCATTTTTCGTGGACGAAAAATATACCAGACTATAGATATCAATTTTCCCGAAATAACGCTACCTGCCTCGACAAAATCCGTGCATTGGTTATCCAGATACATTAATTATCATCTCAGAATAAGTGGCTTTGTACAAGCGTTAATGTACTATCGCGCAGGGCATTCTGCTGCTGCTGCTGCGAATGGTGGTGCTTGGCCGCGCGTTAACCCTTTCACTGCCACACTACAGAAGGTTCGCCTTATAATGTGACATGATTACTACTATAAAATGAATGTATTGTAAAACAAAACATAATAGAATTCAGATTTGTTTCTCACAATTATTATAATTTTATTAAAATACAAATAATCTTGATTTTTTATTTATTTTTTTTAAAGCAATTTCACCCCTGGCCACCAGGGGGTGCAATGCACCCCCTGCACCCCCATAAACTCCGCCCATGCTCCTGCCCCAGATCCGCCTCCTCCAGAGATGGTGGATGGACACCCCCAGTGGAAGGTTCGCCGGCTCATGGACATCTGACACAGAGGACGGGGGTTCCAGTATCTGGTGGACTGGGAGGGATACGGCCCCGAGGAACGGAGCTGGGTTTCCCGCCAGCTCATCATGGACCCCGCCCTGATCACCGACTTTCACCGTTCCCATCCGGACAGGCCGAGGCCAGGCAGGTCGCCAGGTGGCTCCCGTGGAGGGGGGGGGGGGGGTACTGTGAGGGCTGGCCCAGCACTGCGTGCTTCTCAGCGTCAATTAACATCACGCACCTGAGATTAATTCCAATCAGCTCGTCGGGAGGACTCATATACCCTGTCTGCAGGTCACTCGTTGTCGGGTCGTCTTGTCACCACCATTCTTCTGCCGTGTACTCCTGTGGTCTCCTGTGCGAGATGTATTCGCTTCCCTGCCGTCCCCTGGAGTTTTGCTGTTCACTCACTCTTCCTTCCCGTGGACCTGTGCCTTTGAATTGCCTTCGGTGTTGCTCCTGGTGAGTCTTTATTAAGACCATTCTCTCTGAACATTTATCCACATTAGTCCTGGACCCTGTGCTTTTCGTCTGCCTTTGGGTGTTGCCCTAATTCCTTTAAGAGTTGTTGATTGCTACGGCACTGGACTCTGCCTTGGGCTATAAATTGACATTCTACGTTTCTATTTTTCCCCTCAAGTGGAGTAGCATAATTCTGCAGAGCCCAACTATGCTAGCATAATTCTGCAGAGCCGCAGAGCCCAACTATGCTATTGCTCAAGTTACTGGATGCTGTTTCTTCTCCTCTTCTGTTTTGTCCTTAAAGGAACATTGTCGCACATTTCTGTTGTACAAATAAATACTCCCTTTGTTTTTGGCTAACTCTGAATTACCTGTCTGTGTCATGCTGTTGGGGTCGCATACAAACCACAACAAAACCTCCTATCTGAAAATTTCACTTTTTTTTAAACTAAAAACATGTGTTGTTTTCTTGCAGAATGAACTTTAAGGATACCCAATACAATACGCTGCTTTTGGCTTTTGGAAAATATCTTCCAAAGTGAAAAATCCCAAATTTTGCAGATAGGAAGTTTTGCGTTTCAGCCATCAATGTGTAAACAGGTTTGAAATATTATGTCTCATACAAATGGAATGAATAGAAAACATTGAAATTATAACATTATTATTATAACATTAAAGGTTCTATAGATAAAAAGAAAAGTATATAATAGACCCACAGAGCTTTTAGAAAGGTGCAGAATAGAAGTATTGCTCCCCCCCCCCCCGAAGATTTAATGAATTTAGCATTTAAAGATCATTTAAAATGTGTTGTTTACATGTATGTGCATGTATCCCCTCCCTACCTCCCATTTCCCCATGTGAAATGCACCTGATTGAATAAATTATGGTGCTCTAGTGCGATGTCTAGTGGCTGAATGTTATCTATAGCACCTTTAACACATTCGGGGCCATTGGGATTAGATGAGCCCCACTCTATGAGGCCAGCTTTTCATTAGAAGTTTTCACTGTGCGTGAGGTTGTTTGTAGAGCTAAATCTATATTTTATATTATTGCTATGTGTCCATTGTCATTGTCAATTGACAGTATAAACCTTCCCTTCAATATGCCATTTTATAGCGTCGTGAATATGAACATTATATCTGGGTCTGGGGTAATTCCTGCAAAGCTAGTTATAGGGTGCTAATTAATAAAATGTTAAATCGATTGGCGTTTCGGCCCTACACAAGCTAGAGTTAAAAATCAAAATGCATATGATCGGTATCATGTTCCACCATGAATGCATGAAAGGGGGGGGGGGGGTCAGGGGAAGTCGTTTCTGATTATTGATTACCAATAACGGCATTCGTTATTGCAACTGCTCGCTGGCCTCCCGGCCACTGCCACCAAGCCTCTTCAACTCATTCAGAACGCAGCGGCCCGCCTGATCTCAAACCTACCGAAGTCGGCCCATGTCACCCCACTTCTTAGGGACCTGCACTGGCTCCCTATTGCTGCACGTATCCGCTTCAAGGCCCTCGACCTAGCATACCATGCGGCAAAGGGAACCGCTCCCGCCTACCTCCGGTCAATGGTCTCTAACTACACACCCTCAAGACCCCTACGCTCTGCATCTTCTGGCCGCCTCGGACCTACTCCTATCCAAGCTCCGGGAGTGTCATCAAAGAGAAGTCGCCTATTATCAGTCCTTGCCCCACAATGGTGGAATGAACTACCCACCCCAGTTAGGACAGCCGAAACCGTCCAATCTTTCGCGTCGACTAAAGACGCACTTCTTCAACAATTATCTGAAATATATATATATAAAAAATAAAATCTAACCCTAACTAACCTTACTGTCATGCTCTTGTCCTAATAAACTAGCCTACACTGTAACACGCAACACTTTGATGAACATTGTTACTCAGCTGATAGAGCTGTACCCTTCCTGATGACTTGTCGTACAGAACTTGTAAGTCGCTTTGGATAAAAGCGTCAGCTAAATGACTAAATGTAAATGTAAATGTAAACATCATACGCTGACCAGGTGGATGGCTATGAGAACAAGGCCCGATCAGGCTGAAATTTACGTCAAATCGCTCTTACCTGTGGCCGGTTGGATTCCAAAAATAATTTCCCAGTTATTTGATCGCCATCTGGTAGATCGATATGTCCATTGGCTGATGCTATATTCCTTTACTGCATACTGAATTCGGCGTCGCTAAAAGTATTCCAGGCGATCTGGTGAAGCCATAGCTTTAGGCTAACAGAAAAGCTAACCCGGAGCGAAAAAAAAGTGACACCCGGTCTGCAACAGGGGAAACTGCATTCTCGAGACAGCGCCAATACCAGGATCTGGCCGGTACTGCACTTTCGGAGTCCCAATATGCCTTTTCCAGCCAAAATACAGCTCTGTGACAACATCCGGGATATTAAAATGGAATAAAAGCAAAAACGAGTTTACCATGTATATATACGTGGTTGGCCTTCAAAGGTTGGTTCCCAAATGCGTATATACGTGGTTGGCCAGGAATGTTTTAAAGGGATATATTATATATATAGTTTTTGTTGATATTTTAGATGTTTCTTGTACTTGTTGTACTGACAACTTATTGAGGAGAGAAAACACTTGTTTAAGCTCTCTGTTTCGCTGCCCCGCTTCTAATTTTTATCAAAGAGCCGCAATGCCACTTCTGTGTGTGGAGTCTGCAGTCAGACTTTACGGAGCAACCCATCCATGTCCCAACAGCTTCTTGTGTTTTGCTTTGATGTTATTCATGAACATTAGAACATTAGTTGTTTTTGTGTGTGGTATAATATAATGTCCTCATGTAAATATATTCCCCTCCCCTGTTTCTCCTCTTGCCTGTGCCCCCCCCCCCCTCTCTGTGGAGTGGGACCCCCCCCCCCTTTTCTCCCCAATCCTGTGCCCCTCTCCCCAAACCTGTATCCCCCCCCCCCCCCCCATTTGACCTATCAAATGGGACCCCCTCCTCCCCCTTTTAACTATATAATGCTCCTCCCAACAACGTTCCAGGTCTCTTTACCTGGGTCATTTCAGCTGATCACCTGGGGGAAGCCCTCAGCCATTCTCTCTATGTATTCTATCTGTTTGGTTAATAAACCTTGTTATTATCCAAACCTCGGTTGACTGAGAACATTCTTCTTCAGAATATCCCACAATTGGCGTCTACGAACTTGTGACGGACCTCTTTGCGTCCCACCGGCGTGATGTATTGTTTCATCGATACAGAGAAAAGTGAGTATAATAGATGGTCGACCAAAAATTTATGGCAAGGAATTAAAACCTTCCCGCTTTTCTCTGTGCCAGGTGAATATTACAGAATGTTGTCAAATATTGAGATCATGGCTGAGTAAGAATAATGTGCATTAATATATCTGATCTGTATTGAAAATCGTTACCAGGGCAACGCGTGCACCTGGGTCCTTATCTGGCCAGAGGTTCTGAGAGGATGGGTTATATGTGCTATTCCCGAAAGCTTAGGCACAAAATAAGGTTGTTGGATTGCTAACCCTAGTCTAGCTGGTGCAGACTGAAATATAGGCAACAAAATAAAGGTTGTTGGATTGCTAAACCAAGTCTAGCTGATGCAGACTAAAATATAGGCAACAAGGCAAGAAACGTGGGCTTATTATGATGTGATATCCTTGGAAAACGCTGCTCTGTTAGAAACGATTCTGTGATTCTTTTGGCAAAGAGGCGGGACGAGGACCGAGAAGCTGATAAAGAATCATAATTAGAATTACCAGAGTAACGTCATAATATTCATTGTTTCAACCTCAAACTAAGCCCACAATCTCTTCCATTCCTGAAAACGATGTATTCGGATTAAATTAACCAATTGATCATACAGATAGCGGGAAGATGATCACGCGATGTCCTAGTAGTACATGATTACGCGATGTCCCGGGAGTACGTAAATGTACATTAAACGGGACATCAGTCGCGGAAAGTACATTAAACGGGACGTTAGTCGCGGGTTAAGAGACCGAGAGTGTGATTAAACGGTATATATAATCTAATATAACGCTGGTAAATTTCGAAGTCAGGTTCGGTCGTTATGATTTTAATAACGATGTATAGTTAAACCAAGGGTAACCAAGCCTTGTCGCAGCGGTGCTGGTCGACTAAACGAACAGCGATCCAATACAGTCAGATATATACACACGTTAACTTATATGTATTAATGTTTGTTTGTCTGTTTAAAGTCTCGTTTGTACGTGCACAGTATGCCGACTGATATCGCGCCGAGCATTGAGAGACGAGTTACCGTTATACAGAGAATAACATTGAGGTGCAATTCACGCGACAAACTAGGATAGTAATTTCCGGAACCAACAAAACCGGCCCACGGGAACGACCATTTGGGAAGTATAGTTTTATCGTTTCAGTTTGTTTACGTTTTCACATATGCACAGGCGCGTTCATTCGGTAACAAAACGCTGGTTTAGGTGAATTCCAGGCTATTGAGAGCTCGCGGAAGTGTACCGCATGGATTGAAAAGCGTTATTTCCGAGGCGAATGGGAACGCATAAACGTCACATGGAGCAATGACGTCATACGGTGTGCGCCATGAAGTTATGATTTTATATGAAACTATCCATGGGCGAACGTAATGTTTAATGTGCCCGAGGCCGAGGGTGCGTGAAATCCACGTGTAGTATATGTTTTATTTGTATATATATGTGCGCGCTGCTATTGGAAAGTGTTGAGTTGCTGTGGCGAGATGCAGAAGAGTGTTTCCAGGGTTGCATTATCCCAGACCACCGGAGAAACGAGCAGTGCATTGACGACACGTAACGTGCTACAGCCTCAGGAACCACTATTCGATTAAAGATACACATGGGCACAAAAGGGGGTAAGTTAATATGGTTATTCAATAACTAAACTGAACTGTGAGGATCCAACGTGAACACGGCAGCGTTTTCCGGTGAGTATGAAACAAACTTATGACGCATGACATAACCATCCTTTCATTTGCAGAAATTACAGCTATCCCATATCGCTTGAGTGATTGTTTTTCAATACTGTACACGTTATAAGTCACAGAAAGCTAAACTCAATGCCTGTTTCAGATGTGTAAATGTATCTGTGGGTGCACAGGCAAGCTCGCTCCTCATAAATGGGTTTCTATATCTTAGAAATGTGCACAAGGCTAGTGATAAGGCAAACATGCTATGTTTATTCAACAAATCATTTCTATTTTAATAAAACAGTGTATGTTTTAATTCCCACATTTTGATACGGGGTACCATAGAAAATCATACATCATAACTGAACACAACACAATTTATGAGTAACACACTTACTCCCAGTATAAGATGAAGACTAGATGACGTGTGTTTGAACTCAAAATCAAAGAGAACACACTCAAAAATGGTCTTAGGAGTGGAAAATTAACATGTGTTTGTATTTTCAGTCTGGCTCTGAGGCGAGATGCAGAACAGTGCAGGTCTACACCCAAAGTGTATCACAAAAGACAGAAACTCCAACAATTTGCATGTCAACATGTGTGGAGCTGAAAGTCAATCGATTGACCAGTTAAAACAAATCTGCATCCAAACACCCACATGTAAATTGTGTTTACAGGAAGCAAACAGACAATCAAGAGGCAGATTGAGTTAATCTACATTTGAACACAAAGCAGTTTGGAGCTAAAGGGAAATCAATTGTTTCAAGTTTCAAGTTTCTTTAATAGTTGTCATACAGAAGTACAGAATACTTTCATACAAAATGCTTCTTACTGTTACGCTCCAGAGACTGTGCTAGACAAGATAGTATCAAATAACATAGTATAGTATGTAATTTAGAAGAAGAAAATGAGGTCACAGTGTTCGGTATAGACATATGTACAATGTTCTGAGTTACCATATAATATACAATACTATGCGGGAAGACGATAGCAGACACTATTCAGGATGGGCACTCGAAACCCACAGGGTATGGCGTGAGGGAGACAAAACAATGCAAATGCCTGCACTCTGACCACAGGCTTGGTGGACTCACCTGACAATGGATAACAATGGATGGAACCACTTAATTAACATGAATCAGACACAAGTGATGATGTTGCAGTCATGAAAGTCTACCTAATTCCCATACTAACAATAACTAACCAGTTGTTTTCATCATCTCTTTTCAAGAGGCACACGAATTAGAGATATGAATTCTGAATAAAACCAGACAAAGTAGAAGTGCCCGAGATGAAAGATTAATGATGAAAACAACTTTACTTGCAATCTCCTCCTTATATTCTCTGCTTAACCAATAACTCCTTACAAAAATAAAATTCAATTACTTACCATGACTGCAAATATCAACCACCAAAATTGGAGCACAATTATCTAAATGTACAAGGTATACACGTACATTGATCATTTAGCTGACACTTTTATCCAAAAGCGACTCACAGGTTCTGTATGACAGGACATCAAAAAGGGCACAACTCTATCAGCTGAATAACAATGGTCATCAAAGTGTTGAGTGCTACAGTGTAGGTTAGTTTATTAGGACAAATGCATGACAGTAAGGTTAGCTAGGGTTAGATTTATTTGTATCAGTTGAAAGCAGGATAATCATTTACACAATGATTATCAAAATGCACAAGGTGTATTAGAGGTAATTAAATTAATGCTACTTAAGAGTAGACGAGAAAATGAATGGATGTATTTCATGCAAAATTAACTGGCTGCCTAGATTTTATGTTTTTCCCCATGCTAAATCATGACGAGCCACACTGAGACGTCATGGCGAGGTAAGTATTTTGAAGAAGCACACCATCGTACGCGGCCTGAGGTAAGATCAACTTCAATTTAACATCACAGACTATGAAGACAAAGAGCTATTTTATCTGATTCAAGACTTTGGCCATTCATTTACAATTTTATTTAAAGCCTAATGCTGTAAGATCTAGTTAGATACAAGATCTGATAAGATTGTAGTGAATGTGACCTTCTTGACATAAGGAATCACTGCTAATGCAATTGGCTTGCATTTCCTATTTTCAATTAAGTGATTTTATTTACAATGAATTGAATTAATCCCAAAATGATTTTCCTCTTTAGCAGAAAGGCGTTGAATCATTTATGTGAGGAGGTTTTCTAAGGCAATTTTATCATCCTCAGATCATATTGGTGAGAGGACACGACAAGTGAGAAGGAGTGAGACGACGCGTGACCTGAACCACGAACGACGGCAGGACCAGGCAGAGAGGAACACAACCCAGCGACCTGAGCGACCCACGACAACATAGGACCACCAGGGACGCCGCCAAGGAGCTGCGGACACAACCAGGACGACGACAGCAACCGTGGGAGAGCCGCCATCCAACCCAGCCACACAACACAGACGTCCCCAAAGGAAGGGGAGCAGAGACAGAAAGGACGACATACAGCCTCACCCCGGCGGCCCGCGGCAGACCATCTACAGAAGGGAACCAGAGCCCTGACCATCAAGATGGATTCCGATGACAAGATCACCATCCGTGTGAGAGAGAGCGTCCTACTGACTAGCCACTACACTGGCGGGCCCTCGCCCTCCATCAAGCGGTACCGCAATGACGAGGAGAGGACAGCGAAACCAGCACAACACATTCAAAAACGCCCGCCCCCTCGCCCCTCTAGTACCGCGATGACGAGGAACGGGGGGACCAACCACCACACAGCACGTTCAAGAACGCCCTGACCACCATGTCTCTAGGCCTGATGGGGGCCAAGCGTGAGCACAGTGGCGGATGTGTGGTGGTGATGGAGAGCAGCGCAGGCTCCAGGAAAAGAGTCTGCAAGGCCACTATAGTTGACCGCCCCACTGCTACAGGTGACCCTTGACAGGGAATGGACGGCGACCAGTGAATGTTCCCGACTGCATCGTCAAGAAGAGACACATATCAAATGAGACCTGTGGACCAAGAGACTTCTGAACACACATTGTCCACATTGTTATGTATGTATTTAATTTACTGTGTTACGGTTTGGCCCTGCCACACGACAGACAGAACAGATGTTCAACAGCAAAGCAACATCTGTCGGATTCATGCCTTCACAAGCAGGAAATGTTACACAAAGTTCATATGTATCTAGAAAATTATGAACTAAGAATATGATGAAATACAATCAGTAAGATTGCAATAACCAATTTTATAATAACAATAAGGAATGATCACAGAGTCACATTGCAAATTATATTGTTAAACAGGACAGAACCAGTTGGTTTGTTCCAAGACACCAAGTTTTGTTTTGACCAGTGATAGTATGCACCACAGATACATTAGCTCCCCTGAGTCACGACATGAGCGACTGAAGGTATGCCAAGATATGTGCACAGATATAGCCTCTAATGATTATGTTGTTTGTTGTTTGATATCAGAGTTGAGGACCAATCATTGATATAGGTATTTTGAAAAGGGTGATATCTATCCCCACATCTCTGATATCAAAATAACACAGAACGCAGTCCAGTCGATCATGTCATGAATCATGTATATAAATAATACTATTTTAAACTGTTATGCCAACCAACAGATCACATTGGCCAACATTTTCATTATTTTAATTGTTTTCTATTTTATTCATTATCTGATAACCGATGGATTACATCGGTCCCATTCTTTTACCATACCTATTCACTTTTACCTGTTCCAAACAATCCTGGTATATTATACATTAAGCTCACCCACATTATAAGAGAGAAAAGTGAGTATTGTGGTATAATATAATGTCCTCATGTAAATATATTCCCCTCCCCTGTGCCCCCCCCCCCTCTCTGTGGAATAAGACATTCCTGTGCCCCTCTCCCCAAACCTGTACCCCCCCCCCATTTGACCTATCAAATGGGACCACATCCCCCCCTTGTTAACTATATAAGTTTCCTCCAGAGATTAATCCAGGTCTTTTCACCTGGGTCATTTCAGCTGATCACCTGGGGGAAGCCCTCAGCCATTCTCTCTATGTATTCTATCTGTTTGGTTAATAAACCGGTTGACTGAGAACATTCTTCATCAGGATATCCACAAATATCCCACACTTTTGTGTTTTTGTGTTTGGCTCATTTCTATTACGTTTTCTTCTTCTGTGTATCCTTTTTCACCTTCCCTGTGGGAATCATTTCAGTTTAATGAATCTTGAAGAAGAAGAAGACGACGCCGTACTGCGCTCGCTCAACAACACAACGATTTATACATTTGACTAATGTTTTGGTCACTCAGAAACATTAGTACAAATATAATTGTTAAATTGTCCTAACCTAGTGCAGTGGTCTTCTCTGAAGTGACATTTTTAATGCGCCTGCATCTGTGCTTGTTGGATGTGCAAATATAATAGAAAGTTGTATTCATCTTTAAAAGCCTTGTCTTTCTTTAATATCTAACATAACATATGGCCACGTGACACTTCTTACCCAAAAGACTTCAATGCTGACTTTCAGGAGAGGCATCGGTTTATTAGGACCCCGTAGGCTGAGGTCTCGGCAGAAAGCCTTCTCCAGAGCGCAGAGACCATGTGGCCGACGCTACAGCTTTAAAGCACGAGAGAGACTGGAGGAAGGAGCAGGAGGTCACTGAGAGGAGCTAGTGATCCACATCAGTACATCATCACTGGTCATTTAATTATTTTTAATTGGTTAGACTAGAAGTCTTTATTTGTCATGCAGTTTTAACACACACGCAAGATGGGCGACCCACAGGAACACACACACATGCACTGAGTAGCCGATGAAATGTCTCTCTGCACTTTTCCCATCCCGTTGTCCTTCCCCCCATGGGCAGCCGGGAGCAGATAGGGCGTCAACGTGAGCCGCGCCCCGGGGACCAATCCAAGTGCTCCTGTCCGTCTTCGTCAAGGACGCCACAGCGTTAGCGATCTGTTGTGCATGTTTTTCCATTGGGTTTATCTTATCAGGGGGGAAACCCTTGCGAGCATGGGGAGAACATACAAACTCCACACAGAAAGGCCTGGGAGATACATACCCCACCTGAGTACCTGGCATCATGGAAACCTGGTCCCCAAGCGGGAATCGAACCCTGGACCTTCTTGCTGTGAGGCGACAGTTACACCAACGTGCCGCTTAATCAGAATATATTAAAAGCATCATGTTTTCAATATATCCTAATTAAATAAACACTTATAGATCTGTTTGATAATGTCTAGCTCAGGAAAGGCTGAGAAAGGCACCTACCCAACCTCTTCCAATCCTCCAATGCACAGTGCCCCCCACCCAACCCCCTCCAATGTACAGTTTTCCCCACCTACCCAACCTCTTCCAATGTACAGTTTATTCCCCCTCAAATTTTTTTAGACAATTTTTGTATGACAAACAGTGCTGTATATTTGTAGATCTGGTATGTCATAAATGTCTAGTATATTTGTAGATCTGGTATGTCATAAATGTCTAGATGTGGGCGCCCCAGTGCCGCGACACGGCCGACCCGGGTTTGACTCCCGAACCCGTCGTTATTTTCCGAATGTCTTCCCCCCACTCTGTCTCCCATTCCTCCTCTGTCTCTCTCTACTGGACTGCCCAGTAGCAATAAAGCGATAAAACGCCAAAAAATAAACCTTAAAAAAAATAAATGTCTAGATGTAACAGTACTGTCTATCTGTATGTCATGTTATGATGAATTGAAAATGGGGGACCCTGATGTAAACAAGACGAAAGTTGTGTATGTCGTAAACGAGAGAGAGAGAGAGAGCGAGAGCGAGCCCCCCCCCCCCCCCCCCTCATCCGCATGCGCAGTAGTGCAAAGCCAGGTCCATGCCACAAGGCTAGTCCACGCCACGAAGCCCCGCCTCAAGCCACGTCCACGCCACAAAGCCCCGCCCGGACGTTGGGCTCTGTGGTTCTGCAGATATACCCTACTCCTATGATCGGCATTGTCACTAATTCACTAACACTCACTCACTCACTCACTCACTCACTCACTCACTCACTCACTCACTCACTCACTCACTCACTCACTCACTCACTCACTCACTCACTCACTCACTCACTCACTCACTCACTCACTCACTCACTCACTCACTCACTCACTCACTCATTCATTCATTCAGTAATTAATTCAGTAAATCACTCACACTTAGCCACTCTGCCCCTGGTGGCGGCTCACAGCCATGGCACAACCAGTTCAATCTATAGGAGAATGCTTCACATCTATGACACTTGTGTGTCCTTATTTTAAAACACAATCCCCCGATTCTCCAATAAGTTAATTTCATGTTTAGTTAAAGCAACTCAGGAATCTTTATCAACAACAAGCACGTACAGTAAAACACAATACTACAAACTGTTGTTGAATGTACTACATGTATTCATTTGCAAGGGGCCCTTTGAATTCAGCCTGAGATAAATAAAACACCATGCAACCAACATTGTTATAGACGTTTGGCCGCACAATCCATCTTAATTTTTTATTAAAGCCTATTGGCTGACTGGTACAGAGCCGGGAGCGGCAAACAGCCTGCATATTTACTTCCAGCTCATTTATTCTCATTATGCAGCCCCACAGACGTCAATGAGGGGATTTCTGCCCCACAGAGATACTCCACGATAAAGGGGGGAGGAGAGAGAGAGAGAGAGAGAGAGAGAGAGAGAGAGAGAGAGAGAGAGAGAGAGAGAGAGAGAGAGAGAGAGAGAGAGAGAGAGAGAGATGGGGAACGCATAGGAATACAGGGAGGAAGCTGAACGATAGGGGGCAGGGGGCGGAGGGTGGGTTGGGGGTGCATTCATTCACGCTCCGTCTGTGAACTTTGACACCTTTGACAGAGGTACCCTCTGTTTCCAAACCCTACATTGACGAGCACCAGCTCATTCTTTTGGCCTCAGTCAGTCTCCGTTGGAAATTGTGCATTCTCTCTTCGTGACATTCTCACATAATGAGGCGCTGTTGTTTGTGTGTGTGTGTGTGTGTGTGTGTCTGGCGGTGGGAGGAGCCACGCAGAGGGGCGGTGCTATGATGATTTCATATCCTATATTTAGGCTACTTCCCAAGCAAAGGAGGTTCAACCTGTATCACCACAGTAACAGTGTAGGCCTACACTATACTACTAAAATACACAGTAGTACATTTACATTTTGTCATTTAGCTGACGCTATTATCCTGAGCGACTGACACGTTATAGTAATTATTTACTAGATAGCCTATATTAGTAATTGTACCATGCTGTTTCTTTTTTCCCTCTTTTTTATAAAATGCTTTTACACTCTCAATTGTAGGTGCCGACATCTAGCCCATATACAGTAACCTACTGTACAATAAAGGTGCATTTGGTAGATTTTTTTACCTAAATCCTATCATTCTGTTTGATTGATTGATTGATTGAAAACTTTATTAACAGATTGCAGAATGGGTACAGTACAGCTCAATACATACAATTGTTAAGGGGATGCAGACCAGAGAAAAACTTTCGTCTTGTTTACATCAGGGTCCCCCATTTTCAATTCATCATAACATATATGACATACATGACATACAGATAGACAGTACTGCTACATCTATACATTTATGACATACCAGATTTGCAAATACAGTACTGTTTGCGATACGAAAAGAGTCCAGAAAAGAGAGTATATACATTTGACGTAGAAACTGTACATTGGAGGAGGTTGGGTAGGTGGGGGGGGGGGGGGGGGGGGGGACTGTACATTGGAGGTGGTTGGGTGGGTGGGGGTTGGGTAGGAGGGGTGGGTGGGGGACACTGTACAACTGTACAAGTAAAACTGTACATTGGAAGATTGACAAGACCATACTTGGTCATTTACGGTACATTGGAGGGGGTTGTGTTAGGACATTTACAGGGGCCAGTTTCGAATTGCAGTCTCCCGTAGGTGTTTTTTGAGAGTGTTTTTGAAAGTGGGTAGTGATTCACATTCCTTTACAGCTTTGGGTAGGGCGTTCCACATTGATGTGGCATAATTGCGAAACGTGTTTAGTCCCTTGTTTGAGCCGAATCTGGGTTTAACATGATTTGTGGAGCTCCCTCTGCTGTTGTGATCGTGGTATTCACTGACCTTTGGGAAGTATTTTGACATGTACATGGGTAACTTGGTCGTGTAGTGTATCTTGTAGACCAGGCCCATTGCAAGTTGCTGTACTCTGTCGTCTACTCTAAGCCATCCTAGGTTGTCAAAGTGGGCAGGGGTGAGGTGGGTTCTAGGAATAAGGTCAAGCAGTAGTCTGACCAGTTTGTTTTGAGATGTTTGTAATTTTGTTTTTAGCGCCTTTGAGGTGCTTTGGTACCATGAGGTGCAAGCATAGTCGTAGTACCCTTGAATGAGTGCTCCTGCCAGAGTCTTCAGGGTATTCTTGTTTACCAGTGAGGAGATCCGGTACAAGAATCGAGTTCGTTGGTTGACTTTTTTTTATTACATTGGATGCCATTTTGTCACAGGAAAGATTTGCCTCTAGGATGGAGCCCAGGTAGGTAATTTCTTCTTTCCTTGTGACAATATTGTCACCCACTGTAACTGAGAAGCCGTCGGTCTTGCTGAGTTTGTTATTTGAACCGAAGAGAATGGACTCTGTTTTGCCCATGTGTAATGATAGTTTGTTATCAGCGAGCCATATGCAGATTTTGCCTAGTTCTGAGCTGAGGGTTTTTTCAACCTGTAACTTGTTCTTGTCAGAGACCAGCAGGGCTGAGTCGTCCGCAAACAGGAACAAGTTGCAGTCACAAGCTGACGACATGTCATTTGCATAAATTAGGAACAGTAGCGGACCTAGTATGCTTCCTTGTGGAACACCACAGCTCACTGGGAGGAGGGGGGATAGGGTACCGTTTACCTCCACCATCTTCTCTCTCCCCTCCAGGTAGGATTGCATCCAGCTCACTGATAGACTATCAAAACCAATTGCTTTTAGCTTGTCAATCAGAATGGTGTGATTGACAGTGTCGAAGGCCTTTTGTAGGTCCAGCATGACCATGCCGCAGTATTTGCCCGCGTCCACCTCTTGTTTGATGTGGTCGTTTAAATAGAGAAGGCATGTGTCAGTGGAGTGGGATGTTCTGAAGTCAGATTGGAATTCGTAGATTAGATTTTTTTTCCGCAAGGTATTTTTCGACCTGTTCGTATACAATTTTTTCCATGACTTTCGAGATGGATGTTATGTTATGAGCAGGATATGTGATAATCGTACATAACACTTACCAATGTGTTGTGTGTCTCGAGGCCTGCTCAAGCCAGAATGATTGGATTCAGGTTAAAAACCTGTGACATGCCCCTTTATTATTGTAACCCATGTTACATGTCTCCCAAAAGACGGGTTGCAATAGTGCCATCTGATGGCTGATAAGTGTCTTTCAAATGGGGAAGACACAGTGCAGCAGTATTGCAGTAAAACGTAGGATTTCTACAACAGCTGCACCTGTAAAATCAGGAATATTTTATTACAACAAAATAGCCATTTTTATTGTATATCTAGGGACCACAGAGGCGCAGTGGGGGCCCTAAGTGTTCACACATGGTGTTTAAATGACACGGCTTCCCTGCTCAGCAGTGGGGCAGCAGCAGGCTGAGCGTTAGAGGAGCAGCGAGGCTTGTAAGCAGAAGGTTACCGGTTCAACCCTCAGAACCCGCCTCGGTGGGGGGGGGGGGGGGGGGGGGGGGGGGTGAAGTGACTCTTCCTTCCATCCACTGATGAAGTGCCCTTGAGCAAGGTGCTTAACCCCCAAACCGCTCCGGTGGGGACCGTCATGAGTTTGTACCGGGAATGTGTGGTTTGCGTCGATGAAAAAGAGTGTACATTCTCAGCGAACCCACAGGGGTTAATAGAGATAAACAAAAAACTAAACAAAAAAGGGAGGCAGCTGCTCTTGAGCTTCCAAGATATATGATTTGATTTGATGGAGCACTTGCTGTTCGATGGAGTGGCCAATGAAAAGATCCTGTTACACTTACTGCTCATTCAAAGGCTTTATGTAATCCAGTCAGTGTGGTGCGGGATGCCCCAAATTCGATTATTTGGATTTGAGTCAATCTGTTCTTTTTCTATTCTTTTGGGCCTCCTCCTCCATGCTGGGAAACCAAACTTCTACAGTGCCGGCTAGACAAAGGGGAATCTATCCCTGTCAGGCGAGATATTTGAGCTCACAATGAAGGGCTACTGTGTAACTACACCCACCCCGCCTCTGATCCCCCCCCTCGTGGGGAAACCAGGGGTCAGTATGACCAACAGATTCAAACCCAGGTTGTCTACCAAACTGTTCAGCCAAAAAGGGGTATCGTTCCTAGGCTGGGGAGACATTGTGGGCTTTAGGTCTGGGCAATTATGTCAGACAGCAGGGATAGTTACCACGTTAGTTTACAACAGAGAGTGCTGGAGAGAGAGAGCCTGTGGAATGTATATACTGTAGCATTTAAAAACACGCATTTCAACGCAAGGGAGTTGCCATTATGAGCTAATGTGAAAACCCCCGCCCAACCTTTTAGAAGTGGAAATAAATCAATATTTCCAACAAAGCCCTAGCTATCTTTTGATGGACTTCACACCATGATCATTATTATGGGGTCAAGGAAGAAAAATGGGACAGGTTTCAGATGCTGGGGTGAGATACTGCACCAACAGTGCAACTCATCACTGGGTGCCGGGCAGAACACACTTGACAGGTGTCTCCTGAATTCCAAATTGGCGCCCCAGCGGCGGGGTCGGGGTTGGAAACTAATTTCATTCCAACCTGACCTCCCCCCACCTCATAGGCTTCACTGCTGCTATACGGATGTCTGCTGAAATAACACATCCCCAATGGGACTTGCCGACACGTTGACAAGCCTTATGGTCACATTTAAGGTGTTTTTTGTTGTTTTTGTTATTGTTGTTTTGTTACTTGACCTACTCAGTGTGTATTTTCTTGTTTTAGTTGGGTTCAAGGACCATAGCCTATAGGTCTGATTTTGACATCTCGCCATTAGCAGAGAAAAAAAACAGTGTTTAATAGATCGCAGCCTACATTTTTAAACGTCATTCACTGCCATTCAAGTTGAAACAGTAGGCCTATGTAAGTTGCTTGGTATAGGTAATTCACCTCTTTGAAAGTCACTACATCGTTTATTTGATCTAAATGTACTGTATTTACTGTTACTTACAAGCCATTGAAATGTGCACGTTGAAATCAAATCACCTATACTTACCGTAGTCCGTAGAATTCTGGACGGTCCGAGCGAACCGGTAAGCTTGTGGACATTTATTTACCAGCTTTTTGTATTAGTGTGCAAGCTAGCCTATAGCTTAGCATAGTGAATGGAAGCGGATACGGAAAAATGGAAAACACCTCTCCTGAAGTTTCAAGCTACTGTAGGCTAGTGGTCCGTATCCCCTTCCATTCATGCATGTGCTAAGCCAGTTTGACTCTGGAGAATAAGGTAATTAAGCTAATTTCCCATAATGTTGGCGCATCCCTTTAAGTGTATGCCCCCTAATAGCTCAGTATAGGCTATTTATGTTTTTCTATAAGAGCTTATTTAATTTATATATGTTAAATATATTCACAAATACAATTCCATTTTCATTCATCCCTTTGCCCCCCCCCCTATGTATTCCAATAGCATCCCGGAGTCTACAGCCACCTCCTCTCCTCCCCTCTTCCCCAAACCTGTCCATTGCGCGCTGGAATAATGTTGCTGTCGCTAAGGGTGTTTTAACCCGGTCACAACGTTGGAAGTTGTGTGGGCTTTTTTTTCTTTCTCGGTTGCCATGGATTTCTAAAACCTATTGACTGCGATAGGGTCGCTTTTCTCTGAAGGTCCCCTTTTTCTTTGTGGAGGGAGAAACCCTATTACTTTTTTTTTTACAGGGGGGAGCAATAGCATCCAAAGGGGTGGCATTCTAGTTTAGTCCGACCAATTGCGCATGAAGCAGGGAAGCCTCTCTCTCTCTCTCTCCTCTCTCTCTCTCTCTCTCTCTCTCTCTCTCTCTCTCTCTCTCTTCTCTCTCTCTCTCTCTCTCTCTCTCTCTCTCTCTCTCTCTCTCTCTCTCTCTCTCTCTCTCTCTCTCTCTCTCTCTCTCTCTCTCTCTCTCTCAGCGGTGCAGCAAATTCAACTTTTGTAAACGGTGGCGACGACAGGAGTTGCTGTTAAAGGTGAGTTTATCATTTTTATTTCGTGTATTTTCTTCAAGTCTAGTTGGATGGTTTTGCATGTGATTTTCTATTGGATTCTGTTGCGCGGCACTTGCTTCAAGTTGGCAACGTGTGGATGACTTATACTGTAGGTGTGAGTGCGCGTGTGTGTGTGCGTGTGTGTGTGGGGGGGGGGGGGGCAGGTTAATAACGCACACACCTGCTCAGGCTTTTGAGATGCGCTTTATGTTCGTGTGACGTACGTGTCACCGTTGATCATCAGTGTTGATAAACACTTTTACCCATAACGGAATAATCACTGATCATGCAGGGTTTGAGCTTGGCTGGCTGGCAGCTGCACATCATAACCTGCAGAATGTGAAAACGGAGCCATGCCTCACCAGTCTGGAATAGCCTTGCCTCATTCTGAGGCAATTCAAAAATGCATTCAAAAATAAATAAATCCTAATTTAACTCAGTAAAGAGAAGAAAATATAGATTATGCAGAACCCATAAATGTCATAATCTCAGAAAATTCAAGTTTTTTTAAGTGAGTTGCTGTGGCATAATATGAGTCACAACGCCGGGGTCGAGGAATGCCTTTAAATGCCGTTTTTGATCTCCTTCGTGGGATGAATGAATGAATGAATGAATGAATGAATGAATGATGCTGCGCATCACCCGTAGGAGACACTTATTCTGTAGTTGTGCTTCGAGAGGCTGCGGAGGCTGCGTGGCTGTGAAGTCACTCTAGTTCAGAGTCAGACCAGGAATAATCTATTTCTTTCTCCACTTTCGATTCTCCACTGTGTCTCACCAAATCAAGGGGATTGATCTCCGTGTAATGCACGCGTGGCATTGGGCACATCACATAAAATTAGGGTGATTGATTAGACTTTAATGAGTGTCCCATTAACTAGATCCCGCTTTAACTGCAGCAGGATGTTGTTACTGTTACCGCCTTGTGGGGAGATGGCTATGTGCATCACAGTTGCATTGTGTGCTTCCTGTATTGTATGCATAATTTAAGGTAACCGCTGGATCTCACAGTGTTTGGTGGCATGATTTCCCCCAATGTGAATAATTACAAAGTATGCAAATGTGGCCAAGCAGAGTGTACGGAAATACTCCAACATGAAAAGTGTTATTCCCTCCCTTCAGTGTTGTGTTGTTGCTGTTCGGTCTCATGGTAGATGCTGTGTCTGTGGGGGACTGGGGGTACATCTGTAAGCAGCCAAGTGTTGCACAATTGCTCTTCTTTTTGATAATATGCACATGTTGGTTCAGAACTGAACATTTGGCTCCAATTCCCCCTCTTCTCTTGTGCAACAAGCACATGAGACAAGTTCACATGAGACAAGTTCAAGTTTCTTTATTAGTTGTCATACAGAAATACATGAAGACTTTATCTTGACCCCTTCTGATCTCAACACGGTTCAGTGATGTTGCGCACTATACTGTGTCTTATCACGTTATCGCGCTAAAGATCAGGTAAACCGGAGCACCTCAATCTAATTTCTAGGCCACAGACAGAGCTTCTCTAATCACTTGTCATCACTACATGGTCCCAAAGCCTCTTCAGTATTCAGGGCAGTGGTGCTTTGTGTCCAGAAGTAGGTCGAATGCTTCTCACCAAACAAGTTGAATGAGAGCCAGTAATTGGGACAAGTCTCCTGCATCTCCCTCCCCGGCAGGTCCACGTCGGCCAGCTTCCCGCCACTTAACATGCAGCTCCGACCCAACGCATTTCATGGGCCCTTTCCCCCTTTTAACGATTTAGGTGAGAGAATGCGAGAGGAAACAGACTAGAGGAGCACCCTTTGTGATGGGTCACATTCATCATAATTTAGTGGTCGGCGTCAAAAAGCGCGGTCAATTGACCGTGTGAATCAACTAGGAAAGTGCACGACCCTACAGTGTGCTAATATTACATCAAGGAACATTGGTCGTACCTGTTGAGATCAAACCCGAACCTACCGTGTACCTCGCTGAGGCGTTCTCTCTCTTTCTCTCTTTGCCCACACGCAACCAAACACAGTCAGTCATGCAAACCCACACCTGTGTCCATGGCCTTTACATAGTTGTTGTTTTTTTATTCCCATTTCTGTGCTAGTTCACACTAGCAATGCCATCTGAGGCAGAATGGGTTTTGGAGATGTGATCGACATACACAAGGGCATAGTTGTTTTCTCCCTTGTGTATTTGTCCACATGTGTTTTGTTTTGACCGACGTGGGCATCTACAACTATGTTCAGAGAGAGAGAGAGAGAGAGAGAGAGAGAGAGAGAGAGAGAGAGAGAGAGAGAGAGAGAGAGAGAGAGAGAGAGAGAGAGAGAGAGAGAGAGAACATAAGGGATACAAGGAGGAAGCAAAATGATAAGGGGGCACTCATTCTTGCTCAGCCTGTGAACTTTGACTCTGATTTCAAACCGACCCTACGAAACCCTTCTCTATTAGGCCCATTACACATGGATTTTAAATCCCAATACAGATTGTCAACATTCATCCTAGGTAGGGCAGGGCTACGACAGTTTTCACACAACAAAGGGAGACTGGAAATACCAATTCAAATCCTTCTCGTTGTATTTACACTGTGTGTACAGTACACTTTCCACTAGAGGCATTTTAATAACCACGCTGTTGGGTTATTAACGCTAGGTGTAGCATCTGACGGAGTCCAGATCATTGTTTGGACAATAGACAGAGCAGGTTAACAAACAGGGTGACAAGAATGAGTCTAATTGCCACGTTTATGACACCCACTCATCCCTTCAGCGAGAGCATACTGTAGGTAGTGATGCATAACGGAGCTGAACCGAGCTCCACTGACTAAACAATTACACTGACCCTCAGCGTGCGCTGCAAACTCCAGACCCTGTTTATGTGAAACACTGCTTAAAATACCCCACTGGTGTTATTATTATTACCCGGCGAGACTGCAGACTTTGGTATATCGCACAGAGCCCATGGCAGACAAGGTGAGAGAAGGTGTGCAGCCGAGCAAGTGGCACCCGGGCCTAATTGAGCCTCTGCTCAGGCGTCAGCGGTACAAGCAATTACAGTGACGACCCACGCTGCTCCCCCTTGCTGCGGGCTGGAGCGAGACAGCGCTGCTCTGCAGCGGCGCTATACCTGAGCCGCCCTCCTCTTTCATGTTTACTGCCGATGACAGGCGCAGCCATGCCCTGTGTGTTCTGGAAATATGTTGGGCTACATGAAATATTCATTTATCTCTCCACCATCCCCTAGCCTGCGTCTCTCGCAACGTGCATATTTATCTTTTCTATTATACCTGTGATCGACCCAGAGGAAAGATAGTGGAATGCTGGGAATTATTTCTTCCACACGGCCCTGAGTGGGGGGATGGAGTTGTGCGTATGTGTTTCTGTGTATGTGTGTGTGTGTGTGTGTGTGTGTGTGTGTGTGTGTGTGTGTGTGTGTGTAGTATGTATGTGTGTGTAGTATGTATGTGTGTGTGTATGTGTGTGTAGTATGTATGTGTGTGTATGTGTGTGTAGTATGTATGTGTGTGTGTGTATGTGTAGTGGGGGTATTGAGATGTAAAGATAAGAGCTCCTGATCACCAGGAAGTCATGTTCATATCTTATTTAACAGGCCACTGCATCATCAGGACCACCGGGTGGACATGATCAATGGCCACTCACGCTGCACGGACAATTAATCTGCAAAGTTAATACCGAAGGACAAACCTGCAATGAGGTCAATGTTATCTCACATGTTCAGGGGGTTCCTCCTCCAGTGGGAGGGGGATAGGAGGCGCCGGTCTCCGACGCCGGCGAGCGGCAAGGTCCCAGTGAACACCTCCTTGCTCGAGGCTATGGCGCCAGTCTCTTTTTCTTCTCTCGCCGCGCCACATGACCGAAAGGGATGACATTGAAGAAACGGAGGGCTGTTTTCTTAGATCGTGGGGCATACTGTTTTAGAAACATTGTTATTTGCTGCTAGCAGTGGGGTTTACAAGCTTCAAGCTTTGTCATATCTTTTGGAGATGTCATGTGGTGTTTCCAAGTCATCACTCAGATATATATATATAAAAAAAAAACATTTCTGATTACTGTTATGTCCAGGCAACAGCGTTTCCCAGTTTGTTATTGTTACACATCTCCTACTCTAAAATGCTTTTCCTTTCTTGCCCGGAGGGTATTTATGAGAGTTTTTTTTCATTCACGCTTCATCTTTCATTTAATGAAACAAGAGAGCGATATGCAATGTTATTGCACCCCAAATGGGTTTAGCAAGTTGTATCTTTTAATGTTTAATGCCTTGTGCTCAAATGAAAATTGCTACCAATAAGATGATATTTATGTCAGACATTCCACCCACGTGTGCGTCGCGTTTAGCTTGGAAGCTGCTTTTACAATCTCATTGTTTAACCCATGAGCAGCTGCTCATATTTATAGTTCCTTTGTGCCTTGTACCTCCAATGAGAATATCCACAAGTGAATCTAATATATATCTTTAAAAATCCTCAGTGAATAGAGCATCATAACCATTCTGGGGTACAACAAACATGACTGCCCTGCCACAAAGAGCAAGAAGTTATGGCCCCGAATTAAAGTCAGTGGAATATAGGAAGATCATTTCCATTTCAATTGTGGCCTCAATTGGAGATATCTCATGCATATAGAGGTAAAGCAGGCAAAGACCTCGGATATAAAAGTGACAAATGTGAAGAATGGCGCAGGAGATCACAGTGTCTTTGGCTTTGTGTTGGTGTGAAGGGTATTGTGTGCGTGGTTGCATGGGCAAGGTTACAAGGGGACTCTGGGGACGTGGAGGCGAAGGGCACAGAGGACGAGGCAGGACACAGTTGACAGGCAGGGGACAAATAGGACACGCACACACGCACACACACACACACACACACACACACACACTGGACGGTGATTGAACAAGCTAGTAGTCTGATGCACTTTATTTTGTCAGTCTGTGGTAATATGATGTAGCGTGTGTTTACTTTTGGGGCTTGACAGTGTATCCTTACAGAAAAGCCATGTGAATTTCACACGTGAAACGTTACATGCATTTCCAATATGTTTTGGAACACACTGTTCAAAACACATTAGAAACACATGTGATAAATAATTACATGTGATCTGTCCTTTTTTTCTGTGAGGGTAGAAATAATACTTTAAAGAAAATTGAATAGTTTGACATCTAGCAGTAGTTGTGTTGAGGGACTTTCCAGCCCCCCCCCCCCCCCGCAAAAAAAGAGGGAATCATTAATTTAATTATTATTCTATTCAGTAGAAGTTAGCCAAATTAAACAATTCTCTCTATTGTTATCCCCCCACCTTTAGGATAGACAGCCATGGAAATCTTGACTAAATATAGCCACAAAGATATTCTCAGATATGGTGGGGGGGTGTCTCTGACGGGTGTCCCTGGGACAAAATCTCAAGGGGTTCCCGGGGCCTAATGCAGATATATTTATGGGTTGTTGAGATGAAAAGGTTTGGGATCCACTGAGATACATACAGCAGTGTTATTTATGGGTCAGAAGATCCCAAGAGGCTCTGTGGATCTAACCACGTGACAAGAGAGTACCAATAGAACGTGTTAGGAAATTCCAGGGAGTGGATCCAGGAAACAGGTTGAATGGGGTTTTGTCATAGATGTTTTAAATGTTAGCTTGAAATGGAAACCATTTGAATCCCACGGTGGTCGTCACTCCTCATCATTTAAAATTAGTTAGTAAAAAAACATTCAAATTAACTATGTCGGAACATTTGGAACCATGGCACAAAATACAACCCTTTTAAATTGCTAAGAGGAGTGCAACCCACCTTGGGATTCAGATGGTTTGCCTGTCCATTTAGAAAACACATATGTATGAGGCTGAATCTCATTGAGCTGTTCCTAGATCTACATCCTGGAATTTCCTAACAAGCTCTGTATGTTTTAATACGCCCTGGTCCAGGGAGCTGGGCTCTTGACTGATGAACGTTTAAGAATCCCTAACATACAATATAATAGCAGCTAAGCAATCAGTGCATCAGTGCTCTCTACCTGTATCTCATAGATGGGAATATTTCCATAGACTGGTATAATATCACAGCTGTTGATTCAATATGGCTTGATGACACTCGCCAACAGCAACAACAACATTATGAACTGTAATTCCTCTAATTTGTGCATAGAAAATAATGACTCCAGGTGTTCCTGTGTAATCACCCTAACCTCCTATTGGCTCGCACAAGATAATTATTCTACCTCTACCTCCATCATTTATCACATAATACGTCTCGTACAAAGCCTCTTACTCCATAAGAGTGATAGGGGTAATGTGTGTCTGTGTAACAGGGTGTACTGTGCTCAGGGCAGCGGTGCTCTCCATGGGCCATCCCCTGGGACCTCATTACACTGTGCCAGGCTCCGCTGGGTGCTGTAGGTAGATGGCTGGGAATGGCCGGCTTATGAGGCTCCATGTATGTTGATGGGGTGTGTGAACACACCAGGCCAATGTCTGCTCTGCATAGTAAAGAGCCCGGCTTATACTGGGGCCTCGGCCCGGACCTTGGGAGTCAAACGCGGTGCTGTCCTCCAAATAGAGGATTAGAGCGCAGATCAAGCATGATTAGAATCATGAAGCGCAGAGGCCGTGCTGAGTGGTCGGCTCGCTAAGTGGACTAGTGCATAAAGCAAAAGCTATTCAAAAAGTAATCCTCTTTTTATGTTGCAACAGTTAAAGAGGAATCTTGTCCTCATTGGTTATGGTTGAAATTTCATTTACAGGTAATGGAGAATATCCAACATGAAACATTTGAAATTCTGAAATTTATTGGAAGGATAAACCCCTTGAGATATGCTATCTCGTTTTCGAGGGGGTCCTTAACATAGGATACAAAACATACAATACAATACATAACAAAATAAAAAACAGGACAACAAATGCACTTATACACTGACAGACGCTCTCCCAAGCTCACCCCCACAGTCCACACTGATTCCTCCCAAGAGGATCACCAATATATATATATGTTCCCTCATAAAAACACATACAAAATTATAATTTGATCTGTAAACGACATGTAAGCCCTAACACCATGTACATTTATTCACCATGTACATTTATTTTTTATTCATCGCATTCAAATTTCAGTTACTGATTTTCCAAACTATGGTTTGTGCCATTCTGGTTCATTAAATATGAAAGATCCAGTAGTAATCGTCCCAATATTCTGACACAGTAGTATTATACTGGCTGTTTTTCCTCAAAATCTACAGTCAGAGACACGGTCTGAATGTTTTATGAGCTACTGAAAGTATTTGCGTATGTCCTTGACGTACTGGAGGTCCTCATCTGTCTAGAGCCAGAACGCAGCAAGTCAATTTCTTAATGTTTTCGCCCCCAGATAGAGCAAATGTTGAGTAAAAGAACCTTGCCAAGCTGGTAGCTATCCAGAATAATTCATCAGCTTGGGGGAAGCTCCACTGCCTGCTCCCGCTAATGTGACCCACAGACCACCAGCAGAGAACCAGATACCTTCTGACCTCATTATTTTTCCAACTCCAGGTTTTTGGGTAGAAACCAATAGTCCTTGTGGAATAAATATTTTATGGACGTAAATTGGATTGTAAACGACCCCACCTCGTAACATTCTGTGGTTTACAAGGCAATTCTAGTGAGTATCAGGGGAGTTGTTTTGCCAGTCAAGTGAGTGCCTGGTTTTGTTATAGTAAGGTCTGTCTTTGGTTTAGATAAGGTCTGTCTTTGGTTTAGGTAAGGTCTCTCTTTGGTTTAATGTAGGTCCGTCTTTGGTAAATGGTAAATGGACTGCATTTATATAGCACTTTTATCCAAAGCGCTTTACAACTTATGCCTCACATTCACCCATTCGCTCACACATTCACACACAGACGGCGGAGGCAACCATGCAAGGTGCTGCTCATCGGGAGCAGTTAGGGGTAAAGTTTCTGGCTCAAGGACATTTCGACATGCTGCCGGGATCGAACCGGGAACCTTCTGTTACCAGACGACCACTCTACCTCCTGAGCCACTATCCCCCCCAACCCTCCCTTTTTGGTTTACTGTAGATATGGTCCATCGTTGGTTTAGGTACTTAAGGTCTCTCTTTGGTTTAGGCAGTATTTCAGTGGTGGGTGGTAGGGCTGCACGATTATTGCTAAAATGTGAATCACGATTCTTCTCCCTAAGAATTGAGATCACGATTCTCTCCCACAATTCTTATTTTTTCAATAAAAACATTTATTGCACTCTTTCTTAAACAGATAACATAACATATATCAAAGTGCTTGACTTAAACTTGAACATAACATATATGAAAGTGCTTGACTTAAACTTAAAAGTCTCTTGTAACACAAAATAACTCGAGTCTCTTTTCCTCTCTTACGCCCGTGCTCAGGGCGCCATGACAAGCGTGCGTCATTTGACAAGCACTCCGGCAAATTACCACTTTGTCCCGACTCTAGCGTCAGAATGTTATGAAGTGTACGGCCATTTTGGATAATCACGCTGTTTAAAAAAAAAAAGCCGTGCTACCGGTACACACAATACAAAATTCATTCACTCATTTTCCATGACATTTTTATATTGTTTATTGTTTATTGTTTAAGTGGCGAGCTAGTCTTGGGGTCCACACAGAAAGACAACAGAAAACACAAAATATAACAACATGAGATACATATGACAATCACAATTAACAATGATAATCTAAAAACAGTAAAACATTGTAGACATCATTATCAACATCAGAATATTTTGCTCACATATTTAAGTAGTGCATTCTCAGGTGGTATTTGAAAGACACTTTACTATTCAATTTACTTATGTTCAGTGGGCAGTTATTCCAATGATTGATGGCATATAAACAACAGTCCTCTTTAAAGCATTTGATTTTGGACGTGGTATCATAATCTGTCCATCATCAGCTGACCTAGTAAAATAAGAATGAACCTGACTGCATCTGACAATTTGTTTGTATAAGAAAACAGGTTGAGACGAAAAGAGTTCCTGAAAAATGTAACTGTGTTGAAAACCAGCCTATTCTCTACCGTTAACCATGAGAGTTGCCGGTGCATAGTGTTTGTTCTCATGGAACAATGTAAGAGTAACCTTGCAGCTCTGTTCTGGGCAGTTTGCAATTTCTTTAGTTGACCTTTGGATGCAGAGGACCATACTGGTGCACAATAATCTAGGTCACATAAAATTAAAGATTTCGCCACCTGTCCCACAATATATGTAGGGACATAAGAAAGACATTTCCTCACCATGGAGATACCACTCCCCATCTTCTTCACTATTGTATCAATGTGTTCTGCCCATGACAGCTGGCTATCAATTATTATGCCCAGTAATTTAACTTTATTTACCTGTTCTATGGGTTCGTCAGACACGTTCAAAAAATTTTTTGGTATCGATGACAATTTATGACTCGAACCCAAGATAATTGATTTGGTTTTTGAGATGTTTAGTACCAACTTATTCAGTTTTATCCAATCAAACACCATATTTAACTCAGCTGATAAAACATTGTCCAGTTCACTGACAGTTTTTGTAGCATAGTACAATGTGGAATCATCAGCATACATTTGTACAGTTAAACTTTGGACTGTATGACTATAAGACTTCAGACTATGGAACCGTTGTGTTGTCCAGCTCCTACCTCTTATCTGGAACCCAAAAACAGGAATCTGGCGACAAGTCAACACAAAAGTAAGAAAATATATTGAATGTTGAATTAATAGCGTGTTTTGCTTTACATCATGTAAGTTAAGTGTGATTGATATAGAAACTGGGATTGTTCTGAAGCAAATAAGTCAACATGTGAATGCAGCGTGATGTGAATGCATAGGGGAATAGGAGTGTTTTAATGCAACTGATCTCCATTTTGATGCAAATGCAAATACATCAGAATCGTCATCATTTAGAAATGAGATCGCATACGTCTATGAATCAAGGTCGCGTTTTTTTTTTACGATTAATCGTGCAGCCCTAGTAGGTGGACCTCTGACCCTAGGGTGGTCTGGGGGCATGCTCCCCTGGAACGAAATGTTGTACATTTCAAGTTAAATGCATTGACCTGGTGCATATTGAGAGCAAAATTAAGAGGCTGTGAAGAACTTTGTGCTCTTGTAAACAATTTTGTGCTTGTGTAAACAATTTTGTGCTCTAGTAAACTGCAATGGACAGCCCCAACCTCCACAACGGGTCTCGTTTTAGGGCTATTTTCTACAGGAGGCCTGTGTTGCCTGCAAGCACAACAAAATATCCCTAAAAGGTAGTGGTTAACTTTGCTAACCACTGCAATAATTGTAATCATAATGGGCCATTCTTTGTACGTTGGACCCTTTTTCCGAATTATCCGAATTATCTTAGAACTGCTTAAATATCGTTTCATATGCTGTTCCATACAGTCTGATCTGAGAGGTCAAGTCATAAAACCAGTGTTTAAACTGGGGACATTGAACACATTCAGGATTCCACCTTGTTTTCCGGTGTTTACCTGCACCTAGATGGCATAAACAAAATCAATATTTCCCACGTATACACCAACAACTACTGGATTCAATTAAATTCAACTTTATTCATCCATGAAGGAAATTAGATGTTGGGCACATGTTTAAACAGACAGGAAAATTACATATGCTGACAGATAATTACAAGCAAAAGAGCTGTTTGGGTCTATGTTGGGCATTAAAATAATTTTCAGTCAAATCTGCTTGATGTGAAAAAAAAATATTGACGTGAAAATCGTGATTATATCGCATAAACCTAAATGTTATTGCCATAAAATACAACGTATATTGTTTCTGTTACCACAATCCAGTAAAAAATGGTGGAGCTACTGTATGGACATTATACAAAAGTAACTGTACTAACAGTAGATTTCATTCACAGTCTTTGCTGCCCTGTAATGGGCGCCTGGTGGTACTAAATCCAGACTTAACTCTGCCATTGGAAAGAGGAGATTTGATAGATGTATGACTTGGCCATAATACGGTCATTTATAGGCCTGCTATTCTATATTCTATATTCATATTTCAAATAGTCCGGATGGCACACTTCAGTACTGCATCTACAAAAAAACTGTAAATCATCTGCCCCTTGTTCATTTGCTTAGATTTTTTGTACACTTGATCTCAAGAAGGTGCTGCATTTTTCACTTTTGGTCAATGTTAGCATAGTGTTATTCACCGTCAAACATTTTAAAGAAAAATACATCCGAGTTCATTACAATTTACTCAAGCATAGTAACAGACAATATTTCTGACACTGGGAATACATTCCATGAGGTCCATAGATGTCCCTAGATACCAAGAACATGCAAATGGTCCTTGTAGAAGTGGAGCAATATTCCATTTACTTGGGTACGTTTAGGTGAATTATCTGAAAATATGGCTAGGGCTTAAGAGGTTAGTTAATCAATAACATTTTTTGGGGGAAAAGCAAATTTATTCCACACCTTCCTAAAAGCTCTGTGGATGTATTCATTTAAAAAAAAGTATTACTCTACATAAAAATGCTATCTATAGTTTAAATATAATTTCTAATGAAAGACTTACAGTAAAGGACTTACAAGTCCATCACAGTAAAGGAAATGTGCACTTCCTCCACCACTGCAGATAGGCATGTAAGTATTTCATGTGCCAAGTTCCAGATAAGAGCACAGCAATGTCCTGCAGTTCATTGTTCACCAGGACGGATGCCTTCCAGAATGAACGATGCTCTGTGCCGGTTGGTAGACCACCCGGGGAGGCATAGATGGTGCCCGAGAATGAGCATCTGGAACTGGGGGTGAAGGACATGGGTACTGTCCCTCATGATGTCATGGGCCTTTGTCCTGACCTGCTGCTCATAGATTTGAGGCTTCGGAGGGGCACTCCAGGAGACGGTTTCTCTACTTGACAGTGAGTGATGGAACCAAGAAGGGAGAAACATACTCTCGATGAAGGAAACATTTTGTTTTTTCAGGATGTTTTTTTGGATACTGAATGAATTCAGTTTCATGAGGAAATATTGTTGTTGGTTTGCTGTTTCCCAGCCTGTATATGAACCACTATGCTTTGCTCGCTTCATATCACAGCTGTATATGTACCACTATGCTTTGCTCGCTTCATATCACAGCTGTATATGTACCACTATGCTTTGCTCGCTTCATATCACAGCTGTATATGTACCACTATGCTTTGCTTGCTTCATATCACAGCTGTATATGTACCACTATGCTTTGCTCGCTTCCTATCACAGCTGTATATGTACCACTGCTTTGCTCGCTTCCTATCACAGCTGTATGTACTGCTACGCTTTGGCTCATTTCATATCACAGCTGAGCAAATGGACATACTGTAGACTGAAATTAACTTTACATTTTCCGGGCAACAGTATGTCATGTAATAAAATAAAGTAGTAAAGTAGTAAATCAAGTAAGTAAAATAAAATGGCATGACATACCATGGCCCGGGAGATCTAAAGTAAATTTCAGTCTATGTTAATTTGTCCGACTGTGATATGAAGCAAGGTATATATACAGCCAGGCCCGGACTGGCCATCAGGAGCACCGGGAGTTTTCCCAGTGGCCTGGCCTGCACAGAGAAAAATTTATATTATAAAAAATAAATAAAAATAAAAATATTATTTTTAATTATAATTTCTTTTTTTCAGGCCTTTGTTTCTAGTTGTGGCGGTGCGATAGTTAGATAACCTAGGTGGGTGGGGAACAACCAGGATGTCACTGTCTGCGACAGAGTTGGAGAACTATCTGACTCTCCCTCTCGCGGATCACACAGACACACACACAAATGGAGCCGTGCTGCCGCTTGTGATTGGTGGAGGCGGGACCAGGCGATACAACTGATTGACAGCGGAGGCGGCGAATGGAATGGCAGATGGCACTCGGATGCAGAATAACAGCCAGGTAGTGAGCCAGGTAGTGAGGGACTCGGGAGAGATACAGTAGAGCGAAAGTCAATTAACGTTGATGTCAAGATGGACAGTGGAAGAAAGAGAAAGGGTGGAGGAGAGAGGGATACAACAAAGAAAAAGAAAGGCCCTTACAGGAGATGCTGCTAAATCCGGCAACATTTATCAAATGTTTTCTTGCACCAAGGTCAAGGAACCAGCAGTCAGTGATAAAAATAAACATGTGGATGTTAGCTAGCTAACGTTACCATGCAATGCATCATCTCCCCTGTCAAAAGCCCAATGTTAAATCTGCCAAGAAACAAATAAATCATTTAACCCTTGTGTCTGAAAACTAAAGTGTTATACTATTACCATATTAGGGGACTAAATTGAAAAACGCCATAAAAAGATATGTTGAAATAATTTCCCACTTTATTTTCCATACATATTTTATTCAACTTCAGATTAAAAATGAAATACTCCCACTTTTCTGAAAGGAGTTGTTAAATCTGACATTACAAAAAACAATATGTGGTGGTTATGATCGGGGCTGAAGTTGAATAAACAATTTATGAAAGAGAAAGTCAAAATAATTCCAAGATAATTCAAAGATTACACACCTTTGCCACATATGGCTAGACACATAATCACTGCAAAGTTATCAAAAAATAAGAATCTGATCAGACACAAGGGTTAAGTTGTTGTTCCCTTTCTAATTTCCTCAAAAACATCTAGTCTAGTTAATGTGATCAATATTATTTGACAATTGATGCTTTTTGTTGGAAATTTCAGTCAGTGAGCTCATACTTTGAGCTCATTTTATAGTTAAAATGATTGAGACAACGCAATCTGTCTTCGTTGTGCATGCATGCGTGTGCTCACCACACGCGATACATGTGTCACTATTCTGGCAGTGGCTACTGTTATTATAGTATTGTAATGAAAGGTCTGTTATTTAATGTTTGTGTAAAGGGCTATTTTAACTGTTGATGGGTAGTGCATCAGTAAAGTGAATATGGTATTGTGCTCTTGCTCTGTTTGAATAGGTGGAGAGAGTGGTTAACTGTATTATAATAGTAAAAAGAAAAATATGTTGTGCTCTTGCTTTTTTCTTTTTGAAGGTGGAGAGAGTAGCATTGCTAGTGCCACAACAGTTTTATTTGAGGTTCATAACAGTACATTGTACTAAGCAATTGTTGGCTCATTAGTTTGTGATTCACATGCACTAAAATTCACCAGAATGCAGGAAATTAAGTCTTTGTAACAAAAAAAATCCTGGTGGGGGACCCCCAGACCCCCGCTTAAAAAGTGGCCTGACTGGGGCTATATTTCGCGCTATATCTCCCGGTATGAATTATTTCCCCAGTCCGGCCCTGTATACAGCCGAGAACCAGCAAGACGTTGGTGTGCTTTCTTGATTATGGCTTCTGTGTTTTGCTCAAACTTCAAGTGTTTTTCTCAATCACTCTGATCTACTCTGCTGTCAAACTCACCTGCTGTCCCTCCCTCATCCAGGGGAGGCTGTCTCCCCTGCTCCCCTCTCTGAGTGTCTGTCCCTCTTCAAGAGTGAGGCTGTCTTTCCTGCTGCCCCTGCTGTCTCTTCTGCTACCTGGAGTCTAATCTGCTATAGTAACATTACAATTCCACTGTTACTCCAGTTTATTTCTTGACAAAAGCCTATGAATAATCTGTTTGGCTATTGACTTGCCATCTAACTATGCTAGCTAGCTGTGCCTTCCTTATCTGGTGGTGGAATTTCTTTCTCTCTTCTTGAAATATAAAAAAATGCTCATGATCTGAAAATAAAGGGTACAAACATTAAACTTAAAACAATAGCGTTACTTCAACTTGATTAACATTACTAATAGCCTAATGTTACACGATGAGCCAATCAGCTATCTAGCTTGGGTATCATTCATGTTAGTTAACATTAGCTAGCTAGCTAGTTAGCTAATAGTTATGTTGTCAGAGCCACTGGTAATAAAGTTAATGTTAGATAATTAGCTAATGTTAGTTAGTTAGCTACAGTAGATATACATTATACATCGTTTTTCACAACAAGCAGCCGGATATGTCAGTCGACATAAGGGAGGAGTCGACAGCTAATGTTAGCGTTAATCTAATTTAGCTAACATTAGATTAATGTTCCTCTTCCACCTGTGCGGTCCGGTACCGGACCGCAAATGACATCACGTCATAAATCATTCATTCTAGACTGTCTGACATAATTATGTTTTTCTTTTTCAAACGTATTCAAGAGTAAACATCCTAACCATGTCACAACAGCAGTCATACTGTATCTTTTCAGCAATACGTTTGTTTACCAATAGGTTAAAGTGTTATTAGTGAGATTTAAGTTTTTGAAATGTGTTTGTTTTGATCGCGGAGATCCGCCATTTTGAATTAGCAGCCGTCACTGAATGATGACGATTGTAGTCATTTTGAGAAGAGGACACCCAGAGCTCTCAATGAGCGTTGGAATTTCTAAAAACTACACTTCCCAACGGATTCTAGCTGCCTTCAAGCAAATGATTTGTGTATGAATTTTTTTTATTTCTCTTATTACTCTGGATTATATACCACAAAACTGAACGTAATTGGCATATATTGGAGTGCAGTTCGTTTGTATCCCCTATTGTGAACATTTAGCAACTATCCGATTTGAAATCAGTTTCAAAATGGCAGAGCTTTCGCAAGAATAAAAAACCTACTGTACATACAGTAGATTTCATTATCTGTTCTTCATGCACGCCTGGTGATACTAAATCCAAATTGAACTCTGCCATTGGAAAGAGTAGATCAAGTTTCAAGTTTCTTTAATAGTTGTCATACAGAAGTACAGAATACTTTTATACAAAATGCTTCTTACTGTTACGCTCCAGAGACTGTGCTAGACAAGATAAGTACAGTGTCACAGTGTTCAGTATAGACATATGTACAATGTTCGATGCAGAATAGAAGTAACTGATTTACCATACAATATACAATATACTATGAATGAATGAATGAATGAAAACTTTATTTAACAGATTGCAGAATGGGTACAATACAGTACGGCTCAATACATACAATTGTTAAGGGGATGCAGACCTGAGAAAGACGTTTGTCTTGTTTCCATCAGGGTCCCCCATTTTCAATTCAGATATAGACATTTATGACATACACAACATACATGACATTTATGGCATAGGGACATATAGGTATTTAGTACTGATACATTTGTGACATAAACGGTATTCAAATATACAGTACTGTTACCCCTAGATCCTGACAGAGTATATACATATGATGGGGAGGGGACTGTACATTAGGAGGGGGTGGGTGGGTGGGAGAGAAATATACATACGGCGGGGAGGGAATATATACATGCGGTGGGGAGGAGACTGTCTATTAGGAGGTGGTGGGGGTTTTGGGCATTTACGGTGGCCAGTTTCGAATTGCAGCCTCCCGTAGGTGCTCTTTAAGAGCGGTTTTGAATGTGGGTAGTGATTCACATTCCTTTACAGCTTTGGGTAGGGCGTTCCACATTGTTGTGGCATAATTGCGAAACGTGTTTAGTCCCTTGTTTGAGCCGAATCTGGGTTTTACATGATTTGTTGAGCTTCCTCTGGTGTAGTGGTTGTGGTATTCACTGACCTTTGGGAAGTATTTTGACATGTACATGGGTACCCCGGTCGTATAGTGTATCTTGTAGACCAGGCCCATTGCAAGTTGCTGTACTCTGTCGTCTACTCTAAGCCATCCTAGGTTGTCAAAGTGGGCAGGGGTGAGGTGGGTTCTGGGGTTCAGGTCAAGTAGTAGTCTGACCAGTTTGTTTTGTGATGTTTGTAATTTTGTTTTAAGCGCCTTTGAGGTGCTTTGGTACCATGAGGTGCACGCATAGTCGTAGTACCCTTGAATGAGTGCTCCTGCCAGAGTCTTCAGGGTATTCTTGTTTACCAGAGAGGAGATCCGGTACAAGAATCTATGCAATGTACTAATATACAATACTATATAGTGCAAAGCAGAAATGGGATGAGGTACAATTTAGGTACAATTTACAGTAAGGTGTACGAGTTGTAGTGCAAATCCTTTACCAATAAATATAAAGTGTGTTTAGGTGATCTAAAGTGTGGAGAGTGGGTGCTGCAGTGTGTTGTTTGTTTAAAGTGAGTGTGTGCGTGTGGATGTGTGTGCTGTGTGCATTTGATGGTCGTTGCATAGTGTTTATTGTTCGTTGAGCAGCCTGATGGCCTGGGGATAGAAGCTTCTTCTGAGTCTTTCTGTGCTCGCCTTGAGACTCCGGTATCGCTTGCCTGACCGCAGCAGTTCAAAGAGGCTGTTGTTTGGGTGGCTGGAGTCCTTGATGATTCTCTTAGCCTTACCCCTGCACCGCTTGTTGTAAATGTTCTGGAGGGTGGGAAGCCCCCCTCCAATTGTGTGTTCGGCTGAACGTGTCACTCTCTGTAGTCTGCTTCGGTCTTGTGCAGTGCTATTCCCAAACCAGGAGGTGATGTTGCCCGATGTGGCGCAATCCATATCTGTGCAAGTTGGCTATAATAAGGTCATTTATAGGCCTCATATTCTATATTCTATAATAATATTTCAAATTTGATGGGTCCGGATGGCAGAATTCAGTACTGTATCTACAAAACCTTCCGTTTAATCATCTTCCCTCTATTAATTTCCTTAGTATTTTTGTACATCAAGAAGGTACTGAACAAGCTCAGTGGCAGTTTTTTATGTCTGGTCATTTTTAGCATGGTGTTATTCACTGTCAAATATGCAAAGAAAAATCATAATTCATATTATCCTTTGTTTCATCACAATTTAAGCAAGCCTAGTAATAGACACAATATTTCTGACACTGGGAATACATTCACTGGGGTCCATAGATGTCCCTAGATAGCAAGAACATGCAAATGGACCCTGATAAGTGGATTAATCGTCCATTTACTTAGGTATGTATTTTAGGTGGATTTTCAAAAAAATTGGGCTCCGGGCTTAAGAGGTTAATGTTAATTATCAATAATAACCTCTGTAGTAACATCATCGTTTTGCTGTCGTACATTGATCATGATAAAATTGTGTTTGGATAACTGCAGTGGATACTGTAACATTATTTACCTCAAATTGTGTTGTTTCCTCAAAATGCCTTGGTGTCTCGGATGCAGCCAAGAGTTTTCCAGTGCGTGTGTGTGCGTGTGTGTGTGTGTGTGTGTGTGTGTGTGTGTGTGTGTGTGTGTGTGTGTGTGTGTGTGTGTGTGTGTGTGTGTGTCTGTGTGTCTGTGTGTGTGTGTGTGTTCACTTACAGTAGGGTCCCTAGGGGGGGGTTGGACTGTGAGTGGGAGATGCTTTGCAGAATTGTTGCTGTATTTCATGAGAAGTGTAAAAATATTTTCGGTTCATTATGAAACTGTGCCGTGACAAATTAGACTGTGGCAGGCCACCACACTCTAGGTAATTAATGGGAAACAATGGTTTAGGTAAGGTTTGTCTTTGGTTTACAGTAGGTACTGTAAGGTCTCTCTTTGGTTTAGGTACTGTAAGGTCTCTCTTTGTTTTAAATAAGGTCTGTCTTTGGTTTTGGTAAGCTCTCCCTTTGACTTAGGCAAGGTCTCCCTTTGGTTTTACAAAGTCGAGGCACGCACGGAAAATAGATTGATTCTAAATAGCTGAAATGAACCCTTTTAGTTTTAATTTTAGTCCTACTGGCACGCAGGAGGTAAATAGTATTTTAATTACATGAGCTACTCATTTGAGCTACTGGAGTAATCTGATGCTATTAGTACCAACTAACACTCATTATGGTTCGCCTACAACGGTGGCATCCACCATACTAGTCTGGAATTGCTTTTCTGTTGGGGCGATAGACTGAAAGGATGGTATGCATTATTGTAATTGGTTGGATCCATGTTCCTTGTGGGATACATTTAACAGAATCCCTGCAGTATCTTGCTCTATTTTGTTTTGTGACGCAATTGCGTTCACCCCAAGCTCTTCCTCTCATGTGTGTTTTTTTTTAACAGTCTGAACATAGCATTTGTGCTTTTGTACTGCTTTCAGAGATTGGGCTCAGGGAATCGTTCAATCTACCTTGGTCTCAAGAGTGAAATACCATTGAAATGTTCTGTTTCTTTAGAGCAGATATAGTAGTTTAAAAGGAGCAAACATACAGCCTGTGAAAAACATCTCCTCAAGGGGAGGGGTGTAAAATGTAGAACAAATAAATGGTTCTTCCACAAAAACAATGCATAGCCAAATGCTAATAGGATATGTGAGGAAAGAAACAGATGATTGCCTCAAATTATTAAAATTTGAGGGGGTCACGGAAATATATACAAATAGGTTATCCTATTTAGCACATAGATTCTTTAACATTTTACATTATTTCTCCTTGTGAAATTGAAGTTTCCCAATTATTAGTCAAACTAAATATCCTAGATAAAGATCACTATTTGGTGTCAAAGTTCACTCAGAATGCCTTGTAGCGGAATGTTTTCTTATACAGTAGATGTTAGAGCTGCTCTGGTACAGAACTCGACATGGTGATTGCTTGATACCTCCCATTTTCATTATCTAATTTCCCGCTGGATAACGTTGTCTGATGAAGTTTGCAAGGATGATGGGTTTTTCACTGACTTACATTAAGGTTGAAATTCGCTCATCTCATTTCCTTTTGGACATGCCTTGATTTACATATAGTTTGATCCAAAGAGCACATCTGGAGCGGAAGCTGCTCTCTTGGTGTTTCTGCAAAGATGTAATGCGCACTAAGCAGCTAACAAACAAAAACAAATCATTGATAGGCAACAGTACAATGAAAATATAGTTTTTTTTTTACAGAAGGTATGTTGAGGTAACATTGCCCCAAATTGCTGTTGATGTTGTGAAAATGATCACTAAAGACTGCTAAAGAAGCCATTTCAGATATCCAATCTGCTTCCTCTGGAAAAGTGAATTATTCACACGGGTTACTGTGATTGGTCCATCAGTCATATCTAGCTGCAGTCATTCAGCATCCTAGGAGGAGTATATGTGCAGGGGTGTAGCTGGGGGGGGGGGTAGCTTAGGATGATTCCAAGGGCCCAGCACTGGGAGGGGGGCAAAAAAAAAAAAAAAAAAAATTTTTTTTTTTTTTTTTTTACTAGACATCACTCAGGTGTATTATTGATGCTCTCATTGATACTATGTTTCTTTCTGAAGTGTGTGTGTGTGCGTGTGTGTGTGTGTGTGTGTGTGTGTGTGTGTGTGTGTGTGTGTGTGTGTGTGTGTGTGTGTGTGTGTGTGTGTGTGTGTGTGTGTGTGTGTGTGTGTGAGATATATAGAGAGAGGGGGGGCTTTGGTAGACTATTGCATTGGTCCATTCATTGAAGATGAACGCAATGCGACATCCTTTACTAGGCTCACCCACCAACAGTGCAGGTGCTGAACTGCTGATCCGAATGTATAGGTGAAAACTAGGGCTGGGCGATAAAACGATAACGATAACTATCGCGATAAATTATTTCCTCGAAATAAACATGAAACATGGTCGCAAAGTTTCTATATATCGATTTCCAAGCTTGGCTCCGTTCAGCCTCGGCTCAGCACTCACTAACAACAACCAACGTTACGTGATGACGTAACGTGCATACGCACAACAGCTAACAACCAATCAGTGAAGGAGATGGCCGAGAGCGAACGAGATCCGGAAGGAGACCCAGAGGTACTAGGACTCAACAAGGCTTGCTAGGCTAATTAGCTTGCACGGCGTTGTTTTATATATTTACGTGCCGAGTATGTGTGTGTTTTGAATTCTGAGGCCACGTTTAAGTAGTGTGGGGTTATACAGTGGACGTCGTTTCAATATATTGTGGCAGAAGAGAGTATTTTAGTGTAATATTTAGCACATTGTCATGGAATATACCACTTATAAACAACAGGCTTGCTAGGCTAATTAGCTTGCACGGCGTTGTTTTATATATTTACGTGCCGAGTATGTGTGTGTTTTGAATTCTGAGGCCACGTTTAAGTAGTGTGGGGTTATACAGTGGACGTCGTTTCAATATATTGTGGCGGAAGAGAGTTTTAGTGTCATATTTATTGTCATGAGATACTCCGCTTGTCGGCTGCTGCTAACGTGCGCGGACTGATGACGACATCAACTCGACTTGAGACATTCGCAGCAGCATAAGAAGTTAATTAAACTTGACAGACATTATATCGACGATAATTATCGATATCGAATTATATGAAAATCATTTTATAATTTTATCGCGATAACGTTTTTGGTCATATCGCCCAGCCCTAGTGAAAACCATATTATGCGTTTTCATCAATAAAAAAATGGCCAAAAAAATTCCCGCTTGCGCGCTCGCGCGCTTACGCGCGCACGCATTCACTGGGGGCCTACAAATACATTCTTTCATGGGGCCCAGAATCTGGAGCTACACCCCTGTATATGTGTATATGTCTAGTGACCAGAAGGCCACGCCCCCTCAGCTTAATGAACAAATTATATTATATATCTGAAGCTGAAATTATACTCATAACATTAACAGTCCACAATAAGCTATTTATGACTGAATTGAAACATCATTGTACTGTATCTTTAATTTATATTTTCCATTCAATTTAACTTCATGCTACTTTCACAATTGTCCTATAAGCTTAAAGAAGAATGTCTGGTTAAAAGAAAAAGGAAAGGGTTTACTTAATTCTGATGCTTATCTGTTAACTTGAGAAATTCCTAGCCAAGTAATAACCTTACACCACTTTTTCCACTTTCGTTGTGATTGGTGGGCTTGACGAAAAGCCCAAAACACCATGCCAGAATATGATTGACTGACATCTTCAGCCGGGCAGACTTGTATGTGATATAACTCTACTTTTTCAACTAGCATACCAGTGTTTTAATTTGTGTAGGCTAAATGTGATGACTGCTGTTGCAGCATTCCCATAGCACCTGGTTTCCAACAGGAATGGAGTTCTATTTCCTTATCCCCTCAGCTACTGTACCTTACACCAATCCGCTGAAAAGGCATTCTTGGAGATTTTGCAGAAAATCTGACTCAAAAGCTTCCCACACCATCCAAAGCAGTGAGCAGCTTGTCTGGGTTCACGTCTGTAGTGCTGCTGATAGTCATGTTTTATATTTAGAATGATCATTACATTTTACATTTATGTTCATGATCATGTTGGGGTTTTGGCAGCAATATGTCAATTAAGCAATCCTTCTCATAGCACCTGTACAGGTCATATTTGATTGTCTGGAATGAGAACCATGTAGACTCAAACCAAGGCAAATCTTGAGGAAGAAGCACATAATCTATTGCTTGAGTCAAAGCGGTCGTCAGATTAGGGGTACCTAATAGCAAGGGCTGCTTTGACTCAACCATTTAATTACCTGCTTATTCCACAAAATTGACCTTGGCTTGAGTCTACATGGTTTTCATTCCAACCAATCAAACATTTTACTGATATGACCTTTGAGAGAAAAGACCTCCCCCCTCATGGTTTTGTAAAAGGTCTCTGCAGGAACTGACAGTGTACAGTGCAATGTGACTGTAAATAGAGGCCTTGCACAGAATGTTTGTGTAGTTCTCTCTTCTTCCAACATGGCTGCCTGTAACCATTGGTAACCGCTAAAATGTCTAATTTCTGTGCAGTTGTAGAGCAAGTAAAACATTAGAAAAGCACAATATTATTGTTCCACTATGAATTGTTTACAAGATCCAGGCAGTGATAAGACACCAATTTATTAAACCGTTGATATATTTCTCGTATATCAACACATAGCAACCGTTGTTTAGGCCATGGTTACACTGGTGAATACAGCAAAGTTTTTGTTGCTGAATGATTACGTTTGCTGTCCAAGTTAAAAAGAAACGCCATTTTGGCAGGAACACACGTTGTCCTACTGGTAACGCTGAAAAGGTGTTTCCGTTTTGGATACTCGCCAAAATGGTGCCATGTAATCTGCGTGAGCCGGATACGGAGCCGTTGTTGCTCAACGCCCATGCGCAGTAGAGACCCGCACGGTTATTTCCAGTGTTTACAGCAGAGCTGTCCCAAGTAGCTGCGGCTACCATGTGTTGTCAAGTTATTGTTATAAGGAGCCCAGTCCAAGCTACAACAGTCTGCATTCCCTTAACAATTGTTTGTATTGAGCCGTATTGTATTGTACCCATTCTGCAATCTGTTAAATAACGTTTACATCCATTCATTATGCTAGCATTAACGTTACCAAGCTGCTAGCCACAATGTTATACTGTTATAATGGCATATACCAATCACGTTAGCACGTAAGCTAACAAACTTTGCTGCTAGCCACAATGCTATACTGTTATACTGGCATATCCCAATCACTCCTCCCCACCGCATGTATATATTCCCTCCCCGCCGTATGTATATTTCCCTCCCACCCACCCACCCCCTCCTAATGTACAGTCCCCTCCCCATCATATGTATATACTCTGTCAGGATCTAGGGGTAACAGTACTGTATATTTGAATACCGCCTATGTCACAAATGTATCAGTACTAAATACCTATATGTCCCTATGCCATAAATGTCATGTATGTTGTGTATGTCATAAATGTCTATATGAATTGAAAATGGGGGACCCTGATGGAAACAAGACAAACGTCTTTCTCAGGTCTGCATCCCCTTAACAATTGTATGTATTGAGCCGTACTGTATTGTACCCATTCTGCAATCTGTTAAATAAAGTTTTCATTCATTCATTCATTCACGTTAGCACGTAAGCTAACAAAATCTGCGACAATCTTTTTGTGAGACTAAACTCCGCTCTTGGTGGTCAATTGTGTTGATTTTAGTTTTGTTTCATCAACAAATGAGAGGCAGAACACACAGTGAATGTATCCGTTTTGTTTATTGCACTTTCTTTGCTGAAAAATAAATGCTACGTTGGCTAAATGGCTCACGCGAGGCATTTAAAGATGGTGGATTGTTGATTTTTAGCAGGAAGTGTATTGGCACATTCAACTTTTCTGATTGGTTGAAAATGCCCTTCATGTTTGAACTACATCGCCACCTACTGCCACCTACTGCTTTGGCATTGTACTACATGTATATACATCACTGTGCTCAGGAGGCAAAACAATGTCTAACTTGCCTGCCATTACGTTGCGTTCTGAAAAGCGAAACCGACCCTGAAAACGAAATGAAAACTGGCCATTAGTGTAACCGCAGCCTTAGCCTCATAGCAACCGTTGTTGGGGTCAAATTCTGTGAAAGGCCTTTTATCGGAGATGGCATAAATGCCTGAGGCAGTGGCTTTGAGGAACAAAAGCAGATCAATAGAGTTGATCTCAAATAAATCCCCCTTTGATATCCGGGGCTTAAAGCCCGGAAACCCTTCCCATCAGTCTTCAGGTGCAGACAACCTGTGTTACGGTGGACAGGTAATCTGTTCTCCGTCTCTTTCCACTGACCCTGCCAATTTCCTGCAGTGTCTCAAAGTGGTGGACAGTGTGTCATTTTTCCAGTAAGGGGCAACAGGGAAGACACCCCCCCCCCCCCCCCCCCTGTCATATGAATCATCTCCAACACTAACAGCTAATTGGAACATCGTAGCCACGGTGACAGTTGGTTATCTTATGGTAAATGATGACGTTTGGTGTTGAATAGCCCTTTTTTGTATGTGATTTGTGTATCGTTCACATTGCGCTCCCAAAAAGGAGGTGTTGAAATGCCTTTGATAAACACATACAGATGTGTTAAGAATGTCTCGGCATAACTGTCAGTGATGTTTAGCCTTCATATTCTATTCCACACACATACTGTCGGCATCCAGTGTCTCGCTGATCGTTTCAACGCTGAGCATTTTAATTCCGGTCAGTCACGCATAATGGCTTTTCTCATGAATGAATTACAGTAGGACTAACATGTAGCAGTGAGCAGCATGGAATCTACCCTTAGGAGAATTTCACATACAAACACTGTTATTCCTAAAGTCAGAATAAAGGACCTCCATTACCAGATCTCAACTGTCTTTAATAACCCTCTAGAGTCTGGGCTGTTGAGCCCCTCCTCCCTCAGAATTTTCACATTTATTTTTTACATAATATGAAACTACAGGTTCATACCTTCAAAATAAGCCATCAATTGTAAAATCTGAGCCGATAGTTTTCAATCAATATCCTAGTATGAAACATTCTGGTAACATTCTAACAAAATCCCAGTACAGGGCTTTGAAAGGTAGAAAGTGAATTCAGCTATTTGATGAAAGGATACACTCCCAGAATTCAATGTGATCAATGTCACTCTAGACCAATTCACACCTGAACAAAGGCCCAGCTTTAAGTCTGTCGTTCCTTTGTTATTCCAATGACTATTCCAAGAGGACCCAAGAGGCCCAGGCTGTGTGTGTGACACACACACAGCCATCATATCTAGTTTATATCACTATATATTAGGGGTGGGAATCACCAGAGGCCTCACGATACGATACTATCACGATACATGAGTCACGATACGATAGTATTGCGATACTAAATATATTGCGATATGCTGAGTATTGCGATATTAATATTGCGATATATTGTGATGTATTACCTTTTTTCAACTGCAAAGTAAAACTTTGTCAACATGTTTTATCTAATCAAATAAATGTCAGTCTGTTCATCTCACTTCAATAATTTTTATTGCAGAACATAGTATTTTCTCAAGCAGACAGATGTAAACACTGTAATCTGTGTTGCATGTACCTAACAAACTGAACTGTTTGTATTACAGTCATATTCCAACTTAACTGAATGCACATGTGTGTGTGTGTGTGTGGACTACTGTACTATTACAGGTATTGAAATGAACAATGCAACTTCCTTATACAAAGATTTGTATTATAATAATTTTTTATGAATAATTAAATATCGATACTTGGCGTCCCTGTATCGATACAGTATCGCCACGCAAAGTATCACGATACTACTAGGTATCGATTTCCCCCCACCCCTACTATATATATATATATATATATATATATATATATATATATATATATATATATATATATATATAAAAACACAACTGGAATAGAATATCACACAATTTTATTAAAAAAACATAGAGAATAATAATCAACAAGAAACATCAACCCTGTATTGTACAATGAACAAACCTATATATCACTGGGGTGCAGAGTCATTAGAAATGTATTTTGAACTAGAAAGAGTAGGCTAGGGATATGTACAGATATAGTAACTACTAGTAAGAGTAGTACTATTTGCATATCGTATATGTCACAAATGTTACAGTACTATATACCTGTATGCAGGGCCGCCTCACGGGGTGTGCGAGCAGTGCGGTCGCACAGGGCCTCGCGGGAAGGGGGGCCTCGCAAAAAAAATATATATATATATATATATATATATATTATTATATATTATTATTATTATTATTATATATTATTATTATTATTCTTTTTTAATTTAAATAGTTACCGTCCCTGCCTTTAGCTAATTGCTAAGTTATCGAGTGCTAACGTGTGGCAGATAAACTAGGACTCCCAAGGTACTGGTACTTTTCATCTCCACGGAAAATGCGTCGATGTCGTCTTCTTCCAACTTTACCATTGATTCTGCGTTAGGGTGAGTTTTTCATGCAACCTATTCTATTCCCGCCATTGAGCTCTCCCTCTCTCTCTCTCTCTCTCTCTCTCTCTCTCTCTCTCTCTCTCTCTCTCTCTCTCTCTCTCTCTCTCTCTCTCTCTCTCTCTCTCTCTCTCTCTCTAAAACACAGTGCTTCACAATCCTCTCCTCGAAGCACCCCAGCCGTTCCATGTATTTTTTAAATTCCACCACCAGCACACCTGATTCAACTTAACAAGCCCTTTATTAGTTGAATCAGGTGTGCTGGTGGTGGAATTTAACAAATACATGGAATGGCTGGGGTGTCTCGAGGAGAGGTTTGGGAACCACTGCTCTAACACACACACATACATGCTCTCTCTCTAACACACACACACACACAGACATGCTCTCTCTCTCTAACACACAAACACACATGCTCTCTCTCTCTCTCTCTTTCTAACACACACAGACATGCTCTATATCTCTCTCTAACACACAAAATGACATGCTCTCTCTCTCTATCTTTCTCTCTCTTTCTAACACACACACACATATACATGCTCTCTCTCTAACACACACACACAAACAGACATGCTCTCTCTCTATCTCTCTCTTTCTAACACACACAGACATGCTCTATCTATCTCTCTCTCTTCAATTCAAATGGGCTTTATTTCACATTCTTGTATTTCTCCCAGTAGGTATGGGAGTTGAGTTATTGTCCATGTTTTCAAAGTCTCTTTGGGTGTTTGCAATTTGTGGGAAGTATATGTCTTGGTATAGTGGGCAGGTTGTTAAGAAGTGGAGCTCGGTTTCCACCTCATCTTGTGTGCAGTGGGTCTGTCTTCGCTTGGGAGCCAGGTCTGCCTATGGCGGCCTTTCTCGATGGCTAGGCTGTGCTCGCTGAGTCTGTACCTAGTCAAGGATCTTCTTAGTATTGGGTCAGTCACAGTGCTCAGGTATTCTGCCACTGTGTACTCTCTGTTTAGGGCCAAATAGCATTTCAATTAGCTCTGGTTTTGGGTTGTTTCTTTCCAATGTCTCTCTCTCTCTCTCTCTCTCTCTCTCTCTCTCTCTCTCTCTCTCTCTCTCTCTCTCTCTCTCTCTCTCTCTCTCTCTCTCTCTCTCTCTCTGGCCTTGCTCTGGTGGAGGGTCAGGGGCATTGCCGGGTCTGTGCAGCGATAACACTGTATATTGACTGTAGAACGGGAGCTCTCTCTCGCTCTCTCGCTCTCTCTCTTGCTATATGTTGACTGTATCATGCCCAGCCTCGGGCAGCGCTATTATTTAAGAATATGTTGACTGTATGAAAAAAAAATAAAAAATTAATTATATTATTATTATTATTATTTTTTGTACCTTTTAGGGGGCCTCGCGTTTAAATCTCACACAGGGCCTCACATTTCTCCCAGGCGGCCCTGCCTGTATGTCATGTATGTCCCTATGCCATAAATGTCATGATGTCATGTATGTTCTGTATGTCATAAATGTCACTATGAATTGAAAATGGGGGACCCTGATGTAAACAAGACAAACGTCTTTCTCTGGTCTGCATCCCCTTAACAATTGTGTGTATTGAGCCGTACTGTATTGTACCCATTCTGCAATCTGTTAATTCATTAATTCATTAATTAATTAATTCATTCATTCATTCATTCATTCATTCATTCATTCATTCATTCATTCATTCATTCATTCATTCATTCATTCATTCATTCATTCATTCATAGGTAAGGGATATGTACAGATATAGTAACTAGTAAGAGTAGGTAAGGGATATGTACAGATATAGTAACTAGAAAGAGTAGGCTAGGGATATGTACAGATATAGATATAGTAACTAGTAAGAGTAGGTAAGGGATATGTACAGATATAGATATAGTAAGAGTAGGTAAGGGATATGTACAGATATAGATATAATATAACTAGTAAGAGTAGGTAAGGATATGTACAGATATAGATATAATAACTAGTAAGAGTAGGTAAGGGATATGTACAGATATAGGGATGGATGTGATGTCTTGGGCATTATCACGTTAGCCTAGCTTAGCACAATGAATGGAACCGGACAGTGCCGGTTAGCTAGGCTAATAACGAAGCCAGATAGCTTTCTACTGAATGGACAGAGACACACACACACACAGCCAGCGTGTAGGCGTTATTTATTTCTAGCGTCATTCATTCATTGACCCGTTCTGTAGAAAGCTATCTGGCTGACTTCTCCAAAGTCGTTATTATTATTAGCCTAGCTTAGTACAATGAATGGAAGCTGACAGTGCGGGTTAGCTATAGGCGACGTCATCGTTGGATTCACTTTCACTTTCTCGCTAATATCTGTCCTCTTCGCCGTGAACACAGAATTCTCCAATACGATTGATAGCTGCTGCCAACGCTAATGATGTGTTGTCGATAGCTTTTCAGCTCAGAGCTCAGTCAGTGTTTACTTATGGAGTGATTGAAAGCCTATACAGTGATCAAGTAAATAAAACGTCCAACTCGCGCAACAACTCGGCAAAAAGTCGAGTCCCGTGGATATTATTGCAAGAGATAATTTAGACATATTATGAAAAGCCAAGCCAATGTGTTGTTTAGGATTTGGAGGGGGGTAGCGCAGTCTGACAAGTATCTGTGAAGGGTCTAACACCTATTCAAGGCGCACACACCGCTCTGTCTCTCACAGTGTGTGTGTGTGTGTGCACGTGCGTGTATGTGCATTTCGTGACGTGATGTAGTTCTCTGGAAAACGGGGATAATTAAAACCATACCATCTAGCAAGAATTAAACATATTTACAAGTCATATTAAGTTTTGCAAATAAGGAGACATATATATATATATAACATCTCAAAGCACTCAAAAATGTAATTCTTCTATTTAATTTTTTACCGATTTCTGAAATGCTGGACTTTCTGGCCATTTATGAGAAATTCTCAATGCCTTTGTTACCCGCGGGCGGGTGCAAACAGCGTGAGCCGACCTCTCAGTGTTAACTAGTTGTGTGTTATGCAGGTGTATACAGTGAGATCTCAGTTTACCTTACTGTTGATGTTAAGAACCTTTAGATCCTCTGACGCTGATCTCCTAACTGTTCCACAGGCTAGAACAACAAGGCCTGGAGAAGCAGCTTTTAGTTATAGTGGTCCTATAGCCTTTGGAACAACCTGCTGGAGGATCTACAGGTTTCTGAATCTGTGGACATTTTTTAAATACATCTTAAAATAACTTGCCAACATTTGGGGAAATTAGCTCATTGTCTTCTCCAGAGAGAGGCATGAGAGGTACATGTCCGCTTCCATTCATTGTGCTAATAATAATAAGCTTTATTTATATAGCACCTTTTATACAAGGATTACAGTTCAAAGTGCTTTATATAATGAATACATAATAAAACAAGCAGCAAGACCAATGCATAACACAAATAAAAGTTGCAGCATGATGCAAAATCTAAATCTCGTTTCAAAATCAATCACTCAATAACGCAGACAACATTGGGAAAGTCGACAACGTCAAATAACAATATTTAAACAATACGATTGCATGGGATCTCTGGGTGGCTGATGCCCCTTTATAGATGCACGGCTTAGGGCTTTGCGCTTAGTTACCACCATGTCTGTGAAGACGGTAGGTGCGTCACGTTAACTGCTCGGTGCAATTTGCGCCAGGCTTTGTGGATTGGGAGCATTTTTGGATGAGGCTCATTTGCATAGAAAGGGGAACATGTGCATACGCGCTAATTGCACCGGACGCAGTGCTGATGGAACGCAGTTACCACCTAATTTCACCCATTGTGCCTCCTCTGTGGATAGCAAACTGTATTTCAGCGCTATTTGCACCGGCTTTACCGCGCAAGCCCTTTGTGGATTCCGCCCTGTGTTCCACTTACTGTATGAAATGTGCTGTACAAATAAAGTTGATGTTGAAAAGGGGTGGAAAGTTTCTAGGCATAGGTAATTAACCCTTTCAAACCCTTTCACCTGCTACGTATGCATGTACGCATGCATGTTGAACTTTCGCATTCAGTTGGGTACGCTTGTTATTAACTCCCGGTTGCTCCCGGGTTGCAAATGTGAATGGGTTGCAGTAGAGTAATACAGTGACGTTAATAAAGGTTAAAGTAGTTTTCACAAGAGTACATTTTCCACAGTGACTTAGATCTACCAAAACATACACTTTTGACACCTATGCACATAAATGAGTTAAATACAGGGACAGTCATTGGTAATGGTGAGACGTCAACATCTACAGAGGCCAAGTATATCTGCACATATACAAGGAATTTGTATTGAGGATTTGAACACGAACAACTGTCTTCTAAATCTAGAATCTAGACAAGCGAGACAGTGAACCGTGAATTTAACACCATCTCTCTGGAACTGCTGCATTGACAGTGTACTGGAGACTGTCTCACTGCCGCTTTTATTTACTTTTACAATTTATTGGATTTTGAGATGAAAATAAGTGAAATTTCATAGCAGAACTGACAGCTCATAACTGTGAAATATGTCCATATGTACCCACCCCGCACAAACCAAAAAAAGAGGTCCCCCCCTGCTCCAGATTGTGTTGCAAAATCAGTGACCAAGCGAGTTTCTTGGTTTCTGACTGTGGGAGAGACCTTTTACACTAATAGCAGAACATGTGGATTTTGTCTAAGGGTGGATTTTATTGAACGTACGTTACTCATCTAAATCCCCCGGATGTCATGCGTATGTCACTTTGAAACTTGTCTACATGGCAGGTAAACATTGCAGATGTCAGGACTTCACCCTCTGCGGGGGTTCATGGTAATTTAGGAGGCCATGAGATCACAAGATGACAGGTTGACGGGACAGACGTAGAAATGCACCCTCGGAAAGTGGGTATAATTGACACCCTGAGTGTCAAGACCTGACAATACCCTGACAATTGATGAATTAGCGTTTCTCCACTACAGCTAAGAGAAACAGGCATCCTGCTTTCTTAAAGCAGGTTACACCTCAGTAACCTGTCTAACTGGCACTGGCCCCAGCTGAGCCACAATTTACATTTGCAGTATGTGTCATTGGGGAAGCTTTTTCACAGTGTACAACGCCTGGGTGGCACTGCTGGCCAACATGGCCTCTCTCTGATGCCCCCCCCCCCCCACACACACATGAACTCACACAAAGCTGTCCACAAGCCTCTCTCTAATGCACCCCACCTCCCACACACACATATATACACACACACACACACACACACACACACACACACACACACACACACACACACACACACACACACACACACACACACACACACACACTCACACACACATGAACTCACACAAAGCTGTCCACAAGCCTCTCTCTGATGCCCCCCAAACCCCACCAGCACACACACACACACACACACACACACACACACACACACACACACACACACACACACACACACATGAACTCACACAAAGTTGTCCACAAGCCCCCCCCCCCCCCCCCCTGGTCTGAACAGGTCCTTTATGGTCCTTCATGGCTCCATGCCTGGTTTAACTCACCTGCTGTGGAGAGTGTTTTGATCGTCATGTCCCTGAGTATTCCCCGGTTCCCCGTTAACCGTTAAACAGCGAGAGCAGTACGTGTTACGGTACATGACCTTGCTTCCTGTCGGGGTCAGCGGCAGAAGAGGCAGAGAGAGAGAGAGTGAGAGAGTTTTGAGGATGTCAAGCAGGTTCTCCCCTGCTGGTGCGTATCCAATGTCATTACCGACACACTGGGGCCTCTTCAGTAAAACAACCCCCCCCCCCCCCCCCCCCCATCCTCCCTCCTTTTTTCCTTTGCCACCTGCTGTGTGATGGAACTTGAGCCGGACTACTAAGTGTGCCAGCATCACACCCATTAACCCGGCGCATTATGCCTTCTCTTTATGTCAGTTATATGAAGGGTACTCCAGCAGCAGACTCCCTCCTCCAGTTCGCCCATAGAGCATAGAGCAGACCAGCCTCGGCTCTATAGCGAACATGGACACGGTTTGGTGGCCCTCGAGAAAACTCCCATTGTGCCTCTAGAACACTGGCCGCTCTGTCTCTCCCTCCCTATATACATAACCCTCGCGGTTCATCTCCATTTCAACCAAATGTACTCCTCCTGGGCTAATGGTCTCCGCCATCCGAAGCGTTGAAGTAAACAGCGGCTTCAGCCCCCCTGCCTCTCTCAGGCCCCATGTGACCTTAGTGGAGAACAACTGTCTTCATTAGATGGAGCTTTTCTCTCTCCCAAGTTCCCAACACATCATTGGAACTTTTTGAATTCCTTTCGCAATTGAATGGAAACATGTGGATGTTCCAATTTGGAAATTCATCTGCAGAGCAGACCAGGGCTGTCTGTGACAAATGAAATTCTTAGTCAACTCATAGCCAAAGGACTTTGTTGATGAATGCATTACTTGATTTAAATCGACACATCTGTAAAATTGTGTTTCTTACATGCGATCAAGCGGAAGGACCTCTTTTTATTCTCATACAGAGACACTCATGAGTGTTCAGGAAATAACTAAGCATAAAACACCCTCTTTTCTTGATCCTCCCTCGGACAAGAGAAGCAATGGTTGTGATTGGATGATCAATAAAAGGGGGGGGGGGGGCTTGAGATAGGTCAATGAACTAACTCAGAAAGAAAAACAGTATTAGCATTAGAGATGCACCGATATGAAAATTTGCCACCGATACCGATACCGATTGTTCAACTAACACAATCGGCCGATACCGATACCGATATTTGTGGCAAAATATTTTTTAAATATTAATTATTTTTGTAATTTTTTCTTTTTTTTTGTAATTATTATTATTTTTTTATGAAACTACTGTATATTTGTCTTACAAATTGTGCTCACCGATATGAACATAGGCCTCTTTACTTACTTAAAAAAAGGAAACATCAAGAAATAGCACTATCTCTCTCCCAGTATGTTCTGCAGGGCTGCAGCTAGATACTAGTTCTCCCAGCATGGTCTACCTGCTGGGCTGCAGCGAGATACTATTGTCTCAACCAATGACATTTTGATTGACAGTCGATTCTGCCAATTACGCCACACACCGCTTGCACCCGCCTCTGCTGTTACCACCAATCGGCAAGCGTGTTGCATTTTTTACTCCTGCTTTTGTCCGCCATTGATTTTGACGAGAGGTTTTCTAGAACAACAACACGGCGCGGCCGACGTTTAGCTTTTAGCTCCGCAAGATGACTTAAATCAGGCATAATGATTTTACTGCAACTAATGTTATAATAAAACAAAGCCTTTCTATACATGTGTCTGATTGAAAACGTTATTAACAGATTGCAGAATGGGTAAAACTCAGGGCTCTGTGAGCAACGGAAGGAACTGAGCTAGTATGAACGCTTGCTACGTTCGGGTAAATAATATGCTGACTTATGAACGTGTAACACTAACTATATAATGTTAATGCCACAAAACGAATGCCTTGTTAATCATAAGTAGTAACTTTGATGCAGTAGCTTGTGTGTGTGGGCCGGGGGCGGCGTTGTGCAGGTAGGTCGCGAGTGAACTTTTTTTTTCTTGACGCTACACAAATTGATGGATATTTATCGGCTACTGCCATGTTATAATAAAACAAAGCCTTTCTATACATGTGTCTGATTGAAAACGTTATTAACAGATTGCAGAATGGGTAAAACTCAGGGCTCTGTGAGCAACGGAAGGAACTGAGCTAGTATGAACACTTGCTACATTCGGGTAAATAATATGCTGATGTTATGAACGTGTAACACTAACTATATAATGTTAATGCCACAAAACGAATGCCTTGTTAATCATAAGTAGTAACTTTGATGCAGTAGCTTGTGTGTGTGTGTGTGGGCCGGGGGCGGCGTTGTGCAGGTAGGTCGCGAGTGAACTTTTTTTTGTCTTGACGCTACACAAATTGATGGATATTTATCGGCTACTGCCATCGGCACACTCGAGCTTATCGGCCGATAGGCCGATTGCAGTCAACAAGGCACTTATCGGCCGATACCGATACCCGACCGATACATCGGTGCACCCCTAATTAGCATCATAGTGAAAATGAAGTAAGGACATTTGTTCTACTGTTCGGACTCGAGCTGCAGTGGCCTCGTCAGCAGCATCGTGAAGATATTTGAAATACAATAGTCCCACCAAGACACATTGTGGATAGTTCACAGTCGAACGCCTTGTAATCTACATTAGCAAACATAGCACATTATGGTGAAAGGCCCTGCCCCTCTTTCCTTCAGTAATACGAGTTTTCAGAACTCATAATCACGGCATCACAATCTCGCTGAAGTGGGGTGGGTGGGTGCTTCACACTTTACACATGTAATGAGAACCCGCTAGCGAGGAGTTGGAAGAAGTCCAGCAAATTTCATCAGACAGAGAGCCATGTGAGCATCTCTGTATTGTCATTGAAGTCACGTCTACCTGTCTCCTCCTGCCTCTCTGAGCCGTGAAGTGCTGCTGAGCAGCCTTGGGGGGACGTGTGTGTGTGGGTTGGTGTGGGGGGACGTGTGTGTGTGTGTGGGTTGGTGTGGGGGGACGTGTGTGTGTGTGTGTGTGTGTGGGTTGGTGTGGGGGGACGTGTGCGTGTGGGTTGGTGTGGGGGGATGTGTGTGTGTGTGGGTTGGTGTGGGTTGGTGTGGGGGGATGTGTGTGTGTGGGTTGGTGTGGGGGGACGTGTGCGTGTGGGTTGGTGTGGGGGGATGTGTGTGTGTGTGGGTTGGTGTGGGTTGGTGTGGGGGGATGTGTGTGTGGGTTGGTGTGGGTTGGTGTGGGGGGATGTGTGTGTGGGTTGGTGTGGGGGGACGTGTCTGTGTGTGGGTTGGTGTGGGGGGACGTGTGTGTGTGTGGGTTGGTGTGGGGGGACGTGTGTGTGTGGGTTGGTGTGGGGGGATGTGTGTGTGTGGGTTGGTGTGGGGGGACGTGTCTGTGTGTGGGTTGGTGTGGGGGGACGTGTGTGTGTGTGGGTTGGTGTGGGGGGACGTGTGTGTGTGTGGGTTGTGTGGGGGGACGTGTGTGTGTGGGTTGTGTGGGGGGACGTGTGTGTGTGTGGGTTGGTGTGGGGGGACGTGTGTGTGGGTTGGTGTGGGGGGACGTGTGTGTGTGTGTGTGGGTTGGTGTGGGGGGACGTGTGTGTGTGTGGGTGTGAGGGAGGTTGCCGTGCCAAAGGAGGGAATACCATTACATTGCTCAGCCAGGAAGATCTCGCCCGCCTCAAACATGGACCGAGGGGGATTTGTTTTCCTCAACAAGAGCAGGACATTTTTTTTTAACAGTGCCGACGTACCCTGTGCACTGTGTGTCTGTCGGCTCGCTGACGTGTTGAGATGAGGAGATGGAATCTGTGTTGCCGAGGATCTTCTCCGTCACTATTAAGGCTGCGAGCAGTGATGCGTTCCTCATGGGACGGGGTTCACGCAGTGCAGCCAAAGTTTTGTGAGCAGAAGCGCGTGCACCAACTCGCTATAAGTACCCACCTGGGCTACTTTGCATATCAATAGCGCCGGTCGTCAGGTGTGTTAAATACGTTCTCAGATACATTCACACAGAACTTGTGAATGAAATGTGTTACATTCCATTCGTAGAGGCAATTAGGCATTGTCTTTAGTCTGTGCTTAAGCGAGGGGACATTTATGCGCATTGCGCGGGACGCGCGTGCACGTGGCGTCATTAGCGTGCGTGCAACCAGTGTTGATATGACGAACGCAACACTGGCTGCGAGGTTGAAGACAGAAGGGTTGAGGGGACTACTCACTGCTCTGCTTTCATTTGTTCAATTTGTAGATTCTCCATGTGTCGCATAGGTGTTGCAGCACACATCATTATTCATATAATCAACACTTTCTCTCTTTAGCCCGACAATGGGTCGGTTTTGGTTATTGGAGTTATTTCTGGAAAAATTTGAAGAACATCTCTGGTATGATATTTTTACTAGATTGAAAGAAAATTGTGAAACACAATTTTACACAGATTAGTCCTAAGACTAAGCATATTTATTTTCTTTAGTCGAGGACAGCCCTACACTTCAATAGTATTGAATTCTGATGATTTATTCCTACTATCCTAAAATATTCCTACGTGTAGGAATTTGTATGGTCATATTTATAATACAGTATGTTGAGGGCAGTGGTGGCCTAAAGGGTAGAGAAGCGGGCTTGCAGTATGTTGCCAGTCTGATCCCCCAGACCGGCAGGAGAAATCCTGGTCAGTGAAGCAGATGATTAGTGTTCTCCCCTCGCTCACCACACACTGTTGAAGTGCCCTTGAGCAAGGCACCCGACTGCTCCAGTGAAGCTGCACAGTGGCCAGCAGTAGAGGGTGATTGTACTGGGCAGCTCCCAGGTGTGAATGTTTGTGCAAAGCAGGGTGTTGCTGAAAAAGAGCATCTGTGCTCAGTGAACCTACCCTGGTAAAGGGGAAAAAAAGAAAAGAAAAATTATTTCCGTGATGTTTAACATGGTCTGTCATAAACATATTTGTACAGAATAGCATAAAGTCAGAGGGAGTCACGCAACCATGAACTAGCTACGTTCATAACAAGAGGCCTTAAAGTGCCTGAAATAGCAGTGTGAATAGTTGAATGAATGAATGAATGAATGAATGAAAACTTTATTGAACAGATTGCAGAATGGGTACAATACAGTACGGCTCAATACACACAATTGTTAAGGATTGCAGACCAGAGAAAGACGTTTGTCTTGTTTACATAGGGTCCCCCATTTTCTTTTCATAGTGACATTTATGACATGCACAACATACATGACATCATGACATTTATGGCATAGGGACATACATGACATACAGGTATATAGTACTGTTACATTTGTGACATATACAATATGCAAATATACAGTACTGTTACCCATAGATCCTAACAGAGAATATATACATATGATGGGGAGGAGATGTACCATAGGATGGGGTGGGTGGGTGGGAGAAAATATATACATACGGTGGGGAGAGAATATATACATACAGTGGGGAGGAGACTGTCTATTAGGAGGGGGTGGGGGGGGGGGGGGGGGGTTGGACATTTACGGTGGCCAGTTTTGAATTGCAGCCTCCCGTAGGTGCGGTTTTGAATGTGGGTAGTGTAATGGGAGTTTATAATATAATGTGAGCAAAATAACTTCTGAGTCCAAAGTTGAATAAAAATAGAAGATAGATTTTTATTCCTTACTTGATCATAATGCTCAGTTTAGAAATCAGACCAGTGTAAACAATGGCTGACCGCAAAGTGAGACCGAAGTCCCGGTTGAAAACACAACACAGTTGATACACAATTGATATAAACATATGACGTAGAAGAAGCTGGAAAATTACCAGGAGGGTTGGTTCAAATGACTCTTATGGCTGTCTTACAAGGGAACAAAGTGGTTCCCACAAATTATGTGACTTATGGCCCATATAGCATAGCTTCAATACACTTTTACAAGGATACTGAAAAGGCAAACATGGTTCATAACAATATTGTTTTGGTTGGCTATCGTGTGTGTCTCTTAAAGAGAGACACACACATTACGCTGATAAATGATAGAGCGACCTCTCAATACAGATCCACAATGATATGATAATATATTCCACGACAGTAGGGATTCACATCTTTTTACGGCTGTGGGTAGGGCGTTCCACATTGTTGTAGGCTGGCATAATTGCGAAATGTGTTTAGTCCCTTGTTTCACAAGTTCACATGAAAGGGATTTGGAGAATAAAATAATCAAAGGCTTGGTCAAAGCTGTGAACTTCATTGCTTCGGTGACCCAAAGTCATAACATTAAAGGAACACGTCAGAACCAAGCTGTCCTTAGCCTGGGGGTCCATCGGGAGAAGAGTCCAGAGAGGACTGGCTTGATTGAAGCCTTGTGCTAGCCAGGGCTGCTCCATTATGGAAATAATCTGTACGATTATTTTGATTGATATTGAAATCACAATTATTAAACATGACTACTCTTTGATTTGAGAACATCATATGGCGACGACTGAATCTCTCTCCTCGACCGAAGGCTGCCTTTCTGTCATCTTCTACAAGCTACCAAAGATGTTTTCAAATAGCACGCCGTGGCTCCCTCCTCCTCAACACGTGCTGAAACTATGGACAAAATGAGAGCAACATGGCATGCAGCACAATGATTGTTTTATCTCGATTATCTTGTTTTTATGATTGTGGCAAGTAAAAATCAGCCCAGCCCTACCATGAGCCCCTCTGCCTTGAGCCTTGAGCCCCTGTGCCTTGAGCCCCTGCCAGTAGAATGCAGAGCGCAGCAAGTCCACAGCCATCATCATTAGGGTTTGCGCTGCTGTGGACGCTAATGGCTGTCGCAATTTTGCTGCCTCCACACATTCTGAGGGCTCATCTGAGACCTGAGCGTGAAGCACATGAATTACCAGCAGTGGAGATGAAATCATCGTCGTCTTCCTGTTACAGAGCAAGAGCACTCTAAAGCCTTCTCTGTTAGCAAGCCGCCACGGGTGCATTATGGGTAACGTCCTTTTTCAACCGCCAGCCAGATCTTCAAAGGAGGCTAATCTGAAGCTTCTGTCCTCTTTTATCTTCATTTAAGGGCTTGTAATGAAGATGGCGTTGTTTACTGGTTTCAACATGGAGAAAGGAGGAGTGTGGAGGAGGGGCGGACAGTGGTGGCAGTGTTGGGGCGGTGGGGGGATGGGCCTGGCTGAGCTAATGGAGGAACTATCCCCCGGCGCCCAATTACACAAAGATTTCTTTTGGAAATACAAGCGTCTTTAAACCGGAAATACTTCTGATTCAAAAAGAGGTGGGATATTGCGTGTGATATACATATATCAGTAGAACGGAGATATATCACCCCCGTACTCATTACACCTTAAATGCAATGTTTGAAAATCAATGGAGGGTTGCGACGAGAGACATTCATCAAGTGTGTTTAATGTGTTTACATACGTGTGTTTTAAACGGTCATCGTCTTTTTTCCAATTACATGCCAAGGCCGACATAGTCTAATCCCCGCCCCCCCCCCCTCCCTTCCCCCCACTGTGTTGTCTTTGCGTCGGCGATATAGATTTTCGTCCGTCCAAATGAGCTGTTTACTGAAGGGCCTGCAGTCATTGCGCTTGGCCCTTCTCCTGGCTTTAAGCACACTCATTCCCTCCTCTGAATGTACTCTTTTACAAATCAATAAGCTTTCACAGTAATTTAACACTGTCCGCCCCTCGGAGGGTGAGGTCAATTCATTCTCCACCATAGGTACTTACCAGATCAATGGGATTCATCGTTCTCCAACCTGCGCTCGCGTTGCTCCGGACAAGGGCTTGGTGACCAATGTAATGGAATGAAGACAATGGCCTCATGTGTTTCTCATTTGAACCCATGAGACAAAGAACCATATAAATCACTATGTTATAATTTCTTTTGGTCACCCCATGTATTTGCAGTTGTAAACTCAACCCAAATCACTTGAAGGTAAATGTGATATATATATATATATATCACCAGATAACTCAACTTCTATTGTCTTTACCTATGAGTTTACAAAACACTTAATAAAGTTTGAAAATGGTGAATGGACTGCATTTATATAGCACTTTTATCCAAAGCGCTTTACAATTTAGCTTCACATTCACCCATTCACTCACCAATGCCGGAGGCGTCCATGCAAGGTGCCAACCTGCTCAGTGAGAGCAGTTAGGGGTTAAGTGTCTTGCTCAAGGACACTTCGACACACTGCCGGGAGGAGCAGGAATCAAACAGGGAACCTTCCGATTACCAGACTGCTGCTCTACCGCCTGACCCACTGTCGCCACCACTGAAAACTTGAAGAGTACATAATTGAATCAATTTCATATTAAAATTTCTGTTATCTATTACATTTGCATGTCTTTATGGTCAAAAAGCACATAATTACAACTGTCTGTGCAGCAAGTCAGGCTCAATCAAATGAAATGAAAATGAGCTGCAGTGTGGCAGTACTTCCTGGTTCACGAAATTCAGATCACACTGTAAAACTATGCATTGCAAATCTGATCTAGCTATTGTATATCTTATTTTGCGCCTAAAATAAGAAATATATTTTAGTCAACCGTTTAGAGTGAGTCGCCATCTTGACAAACAGGAGTCAGACCAGGGCCCTGTTCCTCGTACCTGGCTAACTGAGTTAGCCGGATAATTTTCAGCATAGCTTGACTTAAGACAGACCTTTCCGTTCCCCGATGTCGGCTTTTCTAAATCGCTATGGCAACAGATCAGAAAGTTTGAACCTGCTCCGGAGCAGGGTTTAGTTCAGGTAGCTCGATAACCTGCATGGCCACACCCTCGCAAAGAAATGCAGCTCGCTTCATGAAATAATTCTCACAGTCTAGATAACATTATACCATTCTGAATTATGTTTTTGTGCTTCGTTTTTCTAGAGGGGGCTTTTGAAATGTAAAATAATAGACCTAAAATGCTGATAATAAATCATATTCAGTAGGGGTGGGAATTACCAGTTTCATCACGATACGATACGATATCGATTCTTTGGACAATGATACGATATTTTCCGATATCACAAAGTCTGCCACGATACGATACGATTCGATTCAGGTCCCTGCGATTGATATGAGACGATATTATATGCCCATTTAACACAATCAGTAACATTTAAATCAACAAAAAAAAGGCAAAGGAAATATCATGACATTTTTATTTTTGATCTCTTCCAGACATTTAAATGAAAAACAATCTATTGTTTTTAATACAAATAGACCTCCTGTTTTTGGTTCATTTTTCATTTTCTTTCCGATATTAATATCCTATCACAGCGCTGTATTTTGGCTGGAAAAGGCATATTGGGAGTCAGAAGGTGCAGTACCGGCCAGATCCTGTTAGTGGGGCTATCTCGAGAATGCAGTAACCCCCCCTCCTTCCCAGTCCCTAGTGGACCTCTGCTGCTCTCTCTATCAGCTTAGCTTAGTTAGCTCACGCTAACGCAACGTTAATTTCGGTATTTAACGTGACGTGGGCATAAAGGAATGGCGAGGATGGAAAGCATGTTAGATGCATTTGACCCCTTTCGGGCATTTGACTCTGATTAGTTTCATATTCTCGGCTGTGGATGTATTTGCTTAACGGAGCGCCCGGATTGTGTTTCATTCAAGCATAAATTTAAGCATCTTTATGCGTGGACTGTGGATTATGAATTACGAGGAATCTGAATCTGTGGATTGTTTAATTGTATCACTGTCATTCACACGTTATTGTGATATTGTAACTGGGATTAAAATGTCTGATGAGATGCGCTGGTTGACGGATTTGAGAAATTGAATGAGCCGTTGACATTAATGAATTTGAGAAAATGCATCTATCTGTTCAAGCACTGTTAGTGTTATCTGATGATGAACATGAGGTGTCACTGGTATAAACCAAAGGTTAATCAATTAAATGCATGTATGGATGATGTCCGAAACAGATTAAAACCTGATTAATAGTGAAACTGTATAGCCTCCAAGCCTCTCTGACACATTATTTCGGGTCGCGCCTTGAACATTTTGGGAACCATGTATTTATATATAAAGTACATGATACCTAAGCCGAGCGCATACAGTACAGATATCCTCATAATTATCTATTAATTCGTATCAATTAGATACTCTTTGGGCTTGTGATCTACTTATTCTGAAAGAGTTGAACTAATTATTTTCGCTAGCAATAGATCTCATTCATTCCATTAAGCCTACTGCCAGCAGGCACATTTAAAGAAATATAATCTGATTGATTGGGGTAATGAGGGACTTAAAATTTGCCTATAGATTATGCATTTAACTTGTCGGCGAGGCTATTGAGCCGTACTGTATTGTACCCATTCTGAAATCTGTTAATAAAGTTTTAAATCAATCAATCAATCAATGCCGTTAGAAAATCAGGATTTCTGCGATCGACATCTGCTGTCTTTTCAATTGAGGCGGCCGCGCGCAATTATCCTGAGTATCAAGTCTGGTTCGAATTAACGAGACTGAGGCCCCGTTTAGACGAGCGTTTTGTGAACAGAAACCGCAAAAGTCATCTTGCGGTTTCACTTTTAATTTTACGTTTAGACGAGCGTTTTGGAGTGGAATTCTCCGTGCAGACGACGCTGTAACGACGGAGACCCGCTGTCACACGATGTGCTGTGAAGACCCGCCCTACTCTGCCTCTGATTCGCAGACTGTGGATGGGGAATGTGATTGCACCAAAGCAGAGTCACTCACAGACAGTGGGTCCACTCACGGTCTCACGCCGCAGGACAGATTCTTGTGTATTTAACCCTTTCACTGCCACACCACAGCCGGTTGTGTGATAGTAAAGGGGTACCCTTCTGTCGTGTGGCAGTGAAAGGGTTAAAAGTACTGCCAATGTAGCCTTCAGGTGATCTCCGTTGATATAAGTCAGACATACTTGCTTTGTTTATGTCTCGGCTACTGGCGCATACCTGCTACCTGTGACGTAAGCAGTACGCGCGACCAGAGCCGTGACAACCCGTTCGTCATCGTTTTAACAGATTTATACGTTTTGATAGTTTAGACGAGATCGCAAAGCTTTTGCGTTTCTAGGAATTCCACCCTGGAAGGTAGTCTCACTTTTTTGCGGTTTCACCCCGTAAAAACGCTGTTTCCGTATAAACGAAAGGCACATCCGCAAAAATATTTTTGCGGATTCACCTGCTAGCGTTTCCGTCTAAACGGGGCCTGAATCAGCCTTCGAGGAACAGGGAAAGCGCGGATTCAAACATCGGGTTAATCTGGATAATGGGACTTTTGATCTACTTAGTTGAACCAGGTACGAGGAATAGGGCCCAGAGCGTATTGTTTTTTTATTGCAAGAGTGAACAATAATAAACATCAATAGACATATACGCGTCGCTAAGAGTAACCTATTGTGTTACATACTGTAGTAACATAGACATGTAAGGGAAGAAAAGGCTGGACTAAAAATAAGGCATTCTAGCAAGAAAGGCTGGACTACAAACATTTCAAGCAGTTCAAGGAAGGAGAGAATAACTCCATTTGGCGTAGATTTAGCAGAACTCTGCAGACGTTCTACAGTACATGCACCTCCAGCTATATAACATGCTAAAGGTAAGGGGAAAATACAAAAAGCATAATATGGCCTCTTTAAAACAGATTCATATGGGTTTTCGCCTGCAGTGCTCATTTGTTTTGCATAAAGGTAACTCAGAGATGTAGATCTAGTAGAGAAGCAATTCCTCATGGTGTTTTCTGCTTGATTTGGATTTCTTGTTCATTCGGATCGCCTTCTTCTTCACAGCACGTGATTCATCTTTTGACTCTTGACGACTCAAGTCTGATTCCTATCCGTTACGTTGGAGCGTCATTAATAATGAAGTCTGATTCCTATCCGTTACGTTGGAGCGTCATTAATAATGAAGTCTGATTCCTATCCGTTACATTCGAGCGTCATTAATAAAGTGTGATTCCTATCCGTTACATTGGAGCATCATTAATAATGATTAGTGTGCTGTCCTATACCTGATGCTGTTCGATAGTTATATTCCATGAGATCAGTCACCTGCCTGGTGATGCAGACCAGAGGCTCTGGTCCCCGGTGTGGCCCTCTCCATGTTTTAATTACATTCCCCAATCATTCCTGACCTCTGATCAGGGATAATGTTATTAGAGACTCATCCAGATGAATTGCATGGGGTTGTATCTGCTTAAAGAAAACCCTTGCATACACTGGGGAGGTGATGGTGTATTCATTTGATTACCACCTACTCCACTATTGATATACTAACCAACATTTGGATATGTTTCTTTCACACTAAGATTAGATAAATCTGTGACCTGAATATTGTAGTTAGAATTTAATTTGTTTGTTTGTCTGTATTTATGTGAACAAGATATCTTAAAAAGTAACAGCCAGATTGCCATGAAATTCAATAAATGTTGGTCACCACATGACCCTTCCCCTAGTGACACCATCAGGCTAAACTTTCAATTTTCAAAGTATCTCCTGACCTGTTTGTCATGCAGTCACAACATTTGATGTGAACATTCAAGAACCATAAAGAAAGGAATTCATTGATTTGTATGACCCCATGACCTTTTCTCTAGCACCACCTTCGCCTAACTTAATTATTTTTCAAATTAGCATATCTCTTGACCCGTTAGATGTACAGTTATACAATTAGCTGAGAACATTCATGACCCATAGAAACCAATCGATTTTGGTGACCCCCCCTTTACTCTAGCACCACCATCAGCTAAACTGAAGTTATGGCCGGATTTCCTGAGAACATTTGTGACCACTAGAGGAAGAAACCAGATGATTTTGTTGACCCTATGACCTTTCCAAATGAGATCTCCTGACCAGGAAGTAATTTGGCCTCATGATGGTACTATTCTCACAGATATAGATATAGTATCTGTATCTGTCCCTTACCTACTCTACTAGTTGCGCTGCTGGCCAGTACGACTACAACCATACTGTCTTTATACCTGTATCACTGTTCATATTGGTATTACAACTCTTTACATACATCTGATTAGCACTATACCCAGTAGTACTAATTTATATATTTTATACCCACTTTACTTTTACATTTGCACTCTGGTTGGATGCCAAACTTATTTTCGTTGTACTGTACTTGTACTGTATGATGACAATACATTTGAATCTAATCTAATCTAATCTAAAACTAATACAATGAACTTGGCAGCTTGGCTGATCATGATGATATTTTAAATGTTATGTCTCTCAGTGGCATCCTACCAATGATATCAATATGTATTATTTTAATATTTAATAATCCCCAGATCCAATAAAACAATTTGTCCCCAGTAAAATATTGAGTGTGAAAGTAATGCCAAAGTAGAGATATTGCTAAAGGAACATGCCTAAAGGTGTCTTTCCAGAGTCAGACAAGAAATATACCAATTTCCTCTTTGTGCGTTCAGTAGAAAGCTATCCGGCTGTAAACTAGCCTAGCTTAGCACAAATGAATGGAAGCGGATACGGACCAGACTAGCTGTTGGCCAAAAACACCTCGCCTGGAGTTTTAAGCTAGGCTAGTGGTCCCTATCCGCTTCCATTAATTTGTGCTAAGCTAGTATATCTTGCAGCCGGATAGCTTTCTACTGAACGCACAGAGGAAATTGCTATCTATCTTCTTGTCTGACTGTGGAGAAGATGGTAAGTGCATTTCTCATAATCATGCCGTGTTCCTTTAAGCCTTGCACTCTACGCATCCTTGTAGGTTTTCATTCATTTGAGTTCTTGACTACCAGATCACTCAATATGCTCGTCCCTTGCGCAGCGCTGACAGGAGGCTATAGTCATTTGTCCAAGTCGGTCCCAACATGTCTTCTGCTGGGCCTCCCCCATCGTTGCTTGTCACAGGTTCTGATTCTTCCGACTCTGATGAATCTGCTGCTTCTGTTTCAATTACCACAGGGTTCACAAACACAGCCTCGGAATGGTAGACGAACCGTAGATGGAAGGATTTCAATATCTCTGTGTGTCTGCACGGGTTATTCATTTGCTCATTGATGTATGTAGTAAAAGACGGAATAGGATGGGGCGGCAGGGGGGACTGGCGGAGGGGGGTGCACGGAATATCATTAATGAGAAGATTAAAGGGGAAATTGGAAGGTATGTCTGCCTCGTGTGGAATAGATGACACAAATGCGGGTGCAGCAAATAGCACGGAGCCCCCCTCAGTGCGCCAACTGGCTGGACTTTCATCTTCTAAATTTAAGCTTTGTGTACGGTATCATCATTTAATCTGCTTATAGTCAGCCAGGGAACCCGCACACGCCAAACCCTCCAAACATGTCCAAGACTAAATGGCTCAAGCCACTCTAAAAACCGCCCGGATGAGGAGGGGGGAATGTAGTCCACTAGTGTTTCAGTGATCAATTCCTCTTTTCCCCCATTAACCTCAATCTGAATGGACTCGGACAACGCAGTGGAGCATTTGTTGATACAGAGAGTGAACGTCACCGACTGTGAGCGGCATGTTCAGGCACGGTGCGCAAGTATACGCCATGTTTGCCTGCCGTCAGGGATCCAGTGATAGGTAGAATAGGTGGTAAACTGAGTTTAGGTGGGATTGCCATCCTCCACCGCATCCACCGCTTGCTGTTATTAATCATCTGATACCCCGAGGCATATACATGCATTATGCATGACTGAGTAATCCCTAATCACACAGATTTAAACTCTTGGAGGTTTTGTAGCATGGTAATGAAAGACAGGGCAGAGACAGCCTAGAGAGGCGGCCCTGGACTGACCAGAGAGCCTGCGTTGTGAGCACAGCGTGGGGCAGAACCGGGGATCAATCCAGGCTTTCATTAACGGAGCTCCCAGAAGAGGGCGGATTCCGCTCCTGTCTGTTGGCGTCCTATCAAAAAGCATGTACGTGGAATTTTGTAAGAGTACCTATACCGTATGTGGCATGTTAAAAAGAAAAAGAAAGATTGTCAAGATTGGTGCGTAAATGTATGCCATAGGGGCCTTGGTGAGGGCAAGAGGGTTTTCTGTCGGGTAGTCGATTTTGTGTCTCTGGTTCAGCTAGAAAAGGTCATGAATGACCTCCTCTTTCTCATTGATTTATTCCATTTGACAGTTCAATTTCAGCCTTTTAGTCATACAGAAGTGCTGTACAGTACATTGCTCACAAGGCTTAGACACAATACTATTCACAATTAACAACCATTAGTATTTGTTTTCAGAAGTGATTTTCTGTAGAAGTTAAACCTTTTTATTAATTCTTAGTTTCATTCATTATACTCATTAGATCATTATACTATATAGTATATCATAGTAGATCATCATTAAAATGTATATATTTCATTCAATTTACATTGTAATATATTATAGTTTATTTTTCAACATCATTTCAAGACAAAACTCCATTTCAATGGAAACATTCTCTGGAGAAAGTTCACTGACTTCTTTGAAAAGCCAATCAAATAACTATGAAAAAATAAAAGGATTTACAAGGAAAACATCTTCTGGAAAAACACTCCCCTTGCTATCCCAACTTTTAATATGTCCAAAACAGCGCAATCCCCAAACCTCTCTTTAATGGAGTCTTTCAGGGAGGCACAGGAAGAGGAACAAATGCCTCTATTCAGCCGCGTCCAAAATGCTAATGCCTCCGGCTCTTAACACGTTTAAAGGGGTTCCCATGTCACGACATAGCATATTCCAGCCCTAAACGGTTGCTGTGGCTTGGGTCTGTTCTGTGTGGAAAAAAACTAAACAAAGACATATTACAGAGCACCAGAAATATGACAACAACAAGATAACTGGTTTCCTGTGGAATTCTAGGGTCTGAAACCCCCTCCTTTTCAACTAGAAAGATGCACACAAGGATGTTGTAACACACAATATTGGGACATTTTCTCCCCCTGACCCCCCCCCCCCCCCCTTCTTTTCAGTGTCAACTCCTTCACTGAAAGCTCTGTTTGGTTGAAAATGGAAGGTTGGGCTGGACATATAAACATCTCTCTGAGAAGTTATTGGTATTGTGAAGAGTTGTCGCTATAACAACCCACACAGCGGCGCCTTGTGAGGGACCTTGTGCGCCAGAGAACAAACAGAGAACACAGAGAACAAAGGTGTTGTGGGACCAATGGAACAGGTGCTGTTGTTGTTGTGACCTAAGGCAATTCCAGGAGATGATATTGAATTCCAGTAACTCTCGACTGCATTCCCGTTGCTTTAATGACAGGCGGGGTCTCGTGGAGCGACTCTGTGCTAACTAACGAGAGGAGCAGTAACAGGGGTAACTAGCGGTCTGGTGGAGCCACTCTGGGCTAACTAACGAGAGGAGCAGTAACAGGGGAAACTAGCAGTCTCGTGGAGCGACTCTGTGCTAACGAGAGAAGCAGTAACAGGGGAAACTAGCGGTATCGTGGAGCGACTGTGCTAACGAGAGGAGCAGTAACAGGGGAAACTAGCGGTATCGTGGAGCGACTGTGCTAACGAGAGGAGCAGTAACAGGGGAAACTAGCGGTCTTGTGGAGCGAGTCTGGGCTAACTAACGAGAGGAGCAGTAACAGGGGAAACTAGCGGTATCGTGGAGCGACTGTGCTAACGAGAGGAGCAGTAACAGGGGAAACTAGCGGTATCGTGGAGCGACTGTGCTAACGAGAGGAGCAGTAACAGGGGAAACTAGCGGTCTCGTGGAGCGAGTCTGGGCTAACTAACGAGAGGAGCAGTAACAGGGGAAACTAGCGGTATCGTGGAGCGACTGTGCTAACGAGAGGAGCAGTAACAGGGGAAACTAGCGGTCTCGTGGAGCGAGTCTGGGCTAACTAACGAGAGGAGCAGTAACAGGGGAAACTAGCGGTCTCGTGGAGCGACTCTGTGCTAACGAGAGGAGCAGTAACAGGGGAAACTAGCGGTCTCGTGGAGCGACTCTGGGCTAACTAACGAGAGGAGCAGTAACAGGGGAAACTAGCGGTCTCATGGAGCGACTCTGGGCTAACGAGAGGAGCAGTAACAGGGGTAACTAGCGGTCTTGTGGAGCCACTCTGTCCTAACGAGAGGAGCAATAACAGGGGAAACTAGCGGTCTCGTGGAGCCACTGTGCTAACTAACGAGAGAAGCAGTAATAGGGGAAACTAGCGATTGCGAGAAAAGGGAAAGTAATTAGTTCCTTATCAGCGCCGGCCCTCAGACCTCAGACAGGAATGTAAACTCGGGTCTCAATACTGTCCAAACTGTGGGACCGATAGCAGGTTCCTGATCTGCATTCAATACTCGCTGTGTGCGTGGACCGCATTGGAAGAAGGTAGAATATCAAACGAGTCAATCCCTGTCTCAGCTCGGTAGTTCCATGTTCAATGTCACACGGAATATCAGCCGTGCGAAACCGTCTAGTCCATCAATTTATTTGAGTTGAAATGGCAGTTGGCAGCGCCAGCGCCTGAGCCGCAGTATTGAACTGCTCAGATGGAGAGGAGAGACCCCAAGGGGCCCCCATTCCAGATAGCATTATTGATGTTTGGATAGAATGAGCACACATCCAACATGGCTAAAACAACAGCTAGGGTGACACACTGCCATCAATGTCAGTTTTAATGGAAGGATGGGGGGGGGGGGGGGGGGGGCACACACTTCCCAAAACGATCTGACCCCCCCGGGGGTGTCATTATCTGATCCTTTTAACTAAACAAAAGACGACTAAATTATGAATATCATCACTGTGTTCCCCCCCCCCCCCCCCCCCCTGTGATGTAACAAACATGACATTATCAAGGAATTAAGTATTCAGTGGATTGAAGGGTTCTGAGCCCTCTTCATTAGCGTCATGAATTTTTATGAGTAATTACCAAGGGACCTAATATATTTTCTTTTTTTTCCTCAATATCTATTTTACCATTCAAGTGCTCCAGCGGCTGAACCTAAAGAGGAAAACTATTAACCATTTCTCTGATATTCAATAGCGCAATTGTTTGTTTGCTCAAATGAGCCATTGAGTGTGTGTCAACAGTGCTTGTGTTTCTCACACACTGTGTAAAAAGGTTGTTTGTGAGTAATCTTCAGGAGTGGCCCAGTCAAATATTTGGGCATCTTACCATGATCAAACGGGCTGTTGATCACGCCACAACAAACATCACTTTTCCCTCCCTTGCTTTGCAGTCAGCGGCATCCTCCTTGCTCAATACCCTCTGCTGTCATTGTTGCTCTTGTTTAAGGTGTACTCTGTAACACAATGACAATTCCACTTTGGTGGCGCATTCTGCCAGATGCATCAAAGGATTCATTCACATTGAGGTTTTAAGTACCTTTGCCCCGAGACTATATCTCTTCACTTTTCTGATGTTTGCTTAACATTTTGATCTGATGTTTGCAGACCCATTGTTGTGACTGTGGCACTGTGTTCAGTGCTCTCTTAACCTGATTACCCAGCTGCCGTCAGTGAATACATGGAGGTCAGATGTGGGTGGGGCTTCCCGCGGTTCAACCTGTTGTCACTGTCTGGGACTAATCCCCGGACTAAAAGCTCCCTGCTGCAAAACAAATCTCCGTTTTGGCACTATGTATTAGAGGTACATGGTGCAAAACCAAGGTACTTCTCCAGATGGTACTGTATCATGGTGAATGATTTTCTCTCCCATGTCTACCCCCTCTCACCGTGGCCTGTTCATGTTTTCGATTCTGTGATTAAGCAAATTAGATTGCATCCCACTTAGTTCCGAATCTACACCATGGCAAAGCAGCTAAATGCTTTTTGCAGTGCCTGGTCTATAGCATGTAGCTGGAGCCCAAGGACATCCATCTCCTTTCAACCTAAGCACTTGATACCCATTTAAATGCCAATTAAATCCCTCTTTGGTCATTTGAACAGTAAAGCTTTACACCATGTTTACCTTACAGCCCCTTGCAAGCGAAATGCGAGTAGCCTAACCCCGGGAGCGTATCTATGTTCCTCGGCTCCTATGTTCCCCTCTCTCGATAAAAAGGGTCCTATGTTCCCCGGGTCCTATAACCCTAACCCTAACCCTAACCCTAACCCTAACCCTAGCCAACAATATTATTCTCTTTCCTCCAGAAACATTCTCAATTCCATTTCTCTTGTTTCCGTGCCGGCAAAATTTAAGCATTGATTTTGGCAGTAGGTTAGGCTGCCTCCGCGGCCCACTCGATGGTGCTCACTGGCCCACTCATAGACCCTTTTTTCAGGAGCAGGGAACATGGGACCCGGGGAACATAGGACCCAGGGAACATAGGGATGACCCCCTAACCCGTACCAGACAACAAGAAAAATATGCTCTGAATCCTTAAACGTTGTATTAATGGTAAATTATGAAGGACCCACTGGCACAACATTAAAGATTGATGATTGGAAACATATCAATGATCAATCATTGATTGTATACATATAAAAAGCTGCTGCCAAGATACCACAGAGGAATGGTAAAGGTTGTTATTGCTCATGGCTATCCAAGGTATACTAATGATTATACCATGGCCTGGGTGAATAGGCTACTCCATCCTGATTGGTGGGTAGGCGGTGCCCATTAAAACTTGATGTGGACACCTGCTACAGTAAGTATTTCCAGCCTAAGGAAGGAAGGAGAGTCATGCCACACAGAAGCTAACAGTAACTGTACAGGAGATGGAAAAGTACTAAAAGCTCATTCTTTACATTAGGATGGGATTGTACAACTTCTAGGTGCTTTTGAGCTCCGTTGCTGCATGGAAGGAGCATGGGAAAGATGTAGGATGAGACTTAGTTAGCATTCCCTGTGTCAATAGCTACACAATTGTCTTGATTAGGGGCTAACATAACATTAGCTTTCTGGCTCATAACATTACCTGACCTAGGTCCAGGTATTAGTCAGATCCCTGCGTGTTACAATGGAATTGGAGCCTATGACTTGTTAATTTTGAATGCAAAATGCAAAAATACATGAATAAATACAAATTCTTCAATTATTAAGAATAGTGAAAATATTCACTAGTTATTATCATAATATTTCATAAGAATTTCCTTTGGGGAAAATATTGCAGATTTTAATCACAAACAAGCTACAAACTACAAACTTTCCCCCCACACGCAGAAAACACAAAGCAATATTATTGTCTCTTGGGGGCGGGGGGTTTGATGTGAGCTCGACAAAGACACCACTATGAAAGCCTTTTGACTGCATTCTTTTAATGCCCCGTCTGGCCTTTTCAAGTTGCCAAAAGATAACTTTCCGGGTGTGCATAGCGTCTCAGTGTGAAGCGGGCGTTTGTTTTTATTCATGTTCCGGAATCCTTTCATGTCACGCAGTCTTTCCGAATCTTAAGAGCTTTTTAATCACTTGATTTGGTGAGAGACATTCCACATCTGTTATGTCTCATGTTTGCTAGATATTTTTGAACACTTACTGTGTTGTTTAGCTTCTTAGCATTGCAACCGAGGAATATCTGATATCCAGGCTTGAGCCCAATTAATGCTGTTACGTCTGCAAGCATTGCTAAAGTAAAATAACCTTTCTGAAAATACCCATAAGGCCTCAATCATATTTATTGGTATATCATATAACCCTATGAAGAAATCACCCGTGTTACTAGCAACTACTACATGCTAAAGTAAAATTGATTTAACAAAGTATTTCCATTTCTATGGCCATACTGATATATATATTGGTCATTTGATATTACGCCCAAGACCTGTTTAGGAAATGACTCCCAACTTTACAGAATAAGGGCTCCATTTCACCACATGTGGCGTGCAGGTGCTGTTTAATGCTCATCCATAAATTTCTGGTCACCCTGTAAGTTGCTAATATATCCTTGGGTATCATCCATGGAATTGTGAGGAAATTTGAAGCCCTTGATTCAAGCTCCGTATCCTCAACAAGACCCCATGGACGCAGTGCTTTATCGCTATTGCCTTTAAAGGCCCAATCCATAATCCAAACGTAAAGAAACGGCAGTGTTCGAATTATGTGGGGGCCAATGGGGGCTCAGCCCCCATAGATAGAGTCTGAGCCCCATAGTCTGTGTTTTTTTATATATATTTTTTTTCAATGTACGATTTAGTATTATTTATGTTACCTAAATAAATTGTTAATAGATAATATTTTGCTTTTCAGTTTTTAAAATAACAGAGTAATTAATGTTGTGGAATAGGCTGCGTTTCACCTCCAAGCCACTATGCGTCGCCCATGAGCATGTCTAACGCTACTCCAACCCATTTGGTGAAGAAGAAGCAGCAAGCTTAACGTGATGTAACGTTAAACAGTAGTGTTATGTCCTGTTATGCTACGTATAGGTTGTGACATACTAGCAGTTACATTGTAGGCTACTGTGCCTTTAATAGACGGGCGTGGTTAGCGCTCGAGGTAGGGCTGTGTTTGTAACCTAAGAGTCAGTCGAATAAAGTAATGAAACCACACGGTCGTGTGTTCATTGTCTCAACATAATAATTGGCGAACGAGGATGGCTGATTTCGTTTTACCACCGCCACCACCGTTTCTACCTGTTCCCGGTGACCCAGCGGTTCCATGGGTTAGATGGCTAACGTCATTGGAGGACTATTTATTGGCGTTGGGACTGGAGGATCTGGAAGAAGCTAGGAAGTGCGCACTTCTGCGACACTGCCTCGGACAGGAGGGGCAACGGATTTATGCTACGCTTACATTAGCCGACGATCAGTACTCTACTGCTACCGAGGCTCTGAAGTCGCATTTTAGCTCGGGAAGAAGCCGTCGGATGTACCGGTTTGAGTTCCGCCAGAGAGCACAGAGGTCTGGTGAGTCTGTTTCGCAATATGTGTCTGCCCTGCGGGAGCTAGCCAAGCATTGTGATTTTAGGAACTTGGAGGATGGACTCATAGTCGACCAGCTGATTGAAAGAACATTGTGTGCTCAACTGAGGGAGAGACTGTTATTAGAGCCGGACGCCATGACACTAGCTGATGCAGTAGTGATTGGAAAACAGTTGGAGACAGCTATCTCTGAGGCGCGCAAGTTTTCCCGCGCGGTGCATGAGCCTGTGACGTCACCTCCACCCGGAGTTCAGAACGTGGCCCAGGAGGCAGCTGGCGCAGACGGTGACAACTTCGATGTGCAGAGAGTGGCAGACAGGGCGCCGAGGGAGAGGGAGAATGGACAAAGGCGTTGTGGTAACTGTGGCTCCCCTAAGCATGCAACCAGGGACCTGTCCTGCCCTGCTCTAGGCAAGCGCTGCCGTAACTGCAACAGGGTTAACCATTTTGCGCGCTGGTGTCGCTCTCCTCCTGATCACGCACAGTCTGGGGCTGTTCCCATCAATACAGTACAAAGCCCACAGGCCTCATTCAGTCATTGCACATGTCGTGTGGGTGGGGCCTCCATACCACTCCTCGTGGACACAGGGGCTAAAGTGTCGCTCCTGAATAAGTCCACTTATGACCGGCTCTTCAGTCACGTGCCGTTGACTACAGCAGCAAACGCCCTGTCGGGGTATGGCCACGCCCCGATCACCACTTTAGGGGTAGCCTGCCTACCTGTGGAGTACAAAAAGAGACACATCCCTGACACAGAGTTCTACATCACACGGAGAGGGGCTAACATCATGGGGCTAGACCTGTTTCATGCTCTGGACTTCACATTGACCGACGCTGGGGGTCTACGCGTCCTGCAGGTCACCGCGTCCTGGCCTGACCATCACCCGACACTGTTCGAAGGCCTGGGCTGTATGACTGGATTTGTGCACCAGCCCTCGGTGGACACGTCTGTCCGACCCGTCATTCAGCCGCTGCGGCGCATTCCCTTGGCCCTCCGTGATGCGGTGGAGGAGGAGATTCGTCATCTGGTGAAGGAGGACGTCATAGAACCGATCAACGCCTCTCCCTGGGTGTCCAACCTGGTGATAGCCAAGAAACGGGGGGGGCGCGGACTGCGTCTATGCGTCGATCTGACAGACGTAAACAAAGCCATCATCCCTGACAAGTATCCCCTCCCCACAGCGGAGGAGCTGACTAGCCATTTCCATGGCTCCACGATTTTCAGTAAAATGGATTTACGTCACGGCTACCTGCAGGTTCCCCTGGCACCGGGCAGTATGGACCTCACAGCGTTTGTCACACATGTGGGGGTTTTCAGGTACAAGCGCATGGCTTTTGGCCTGTCATCAGCCCCAAGCTGTTTTCAGAAAATAATGTCGCTCATTTTGGCTGGCATCCAGGGGGTCAGCATCTACTTGGATGATGTGGTGGTGCATGCGCCCACCGCTGCACTCCACGACGCTCGCCTGGAGCAGGTCTTCCAGCGCTTCAAGCAAAACGGGGTCACACTCAACGCGGAGAAGTGTACATTTGGAGCTACTGAGGTCGAGTTCCTGGGGTTCAGGCTCTCCAGGGAGGGTATCACCCCGATCATGTCCCACACCGAAGCAATCCTGTCCCTGCCGGACCCGCAGTCGCCGTCCAAGCTGTCTTCTTTTCTGGGCATGGCTGCCTACTACCTCCGGTTCATGCCACACTATTCTGACTCGACGGCCCCTCTGCGCCAGCTGTTACGCAAGGATGCGGTATGGGACTGGACCCCGGCCTGCCGGGAGGCTGTGCGCGTCATCAAACGGCAGCTCACGTCCCCGCCAACACTGGCGCATTTCAGCCTGACCGCGCCCACCTTGGTCACCTGTGACGCCTCTGGGGTGGCGCTCGGCGCCGTGCTATCCCAGGTTTATGGAGGGGTAGAGCGTCCAGTGGCTTTTGCCTCTCGGGCCCTCACACCAGCCGAGCAGAAATACTCTGTGGGGGAAAGGGAGGCCCTCGCCTGTCTGTGGGCCTGCGAACGCTGGCATGTCTACCTGTATGGCAGGGCGTTCACCATTCGCACAGATCATCAGTCTCTGACAGCGCTGCTGGCGACCCGAGGGGCGGGGCACAAGCCTATGAGGCTACTGAGGTGGGCTGATAGGCTGAATCAGTACAACTTCGGACTCGAGTTTATGCCGGGGCGCTCTAACACGGTAGCTGACCTTCTTTCAAGAGCCGTCTCTACGACAAAAGAGGCGGGTGAGGCGAGTCCTGAACAGGAGGACGACGTGGACTGGGTCCACATGCTGCATGGACCGCTCAGCGCAGTAGTCACGCTGGCTGAGCTGCAGCAGGCTGCGGCTGAAGATGAGACATTTACAAATCTCCGTGCCTATATCCAGGACGGCTGGCCAGCCACGGTGGAGGACAGACTGCTCCCCTACCGCCGAGTCCGCGACGAGCTCTCCTGCTGGGGGGAGGTGTGCCTCGCCCGCGGTCACCGCGCTATTATACCAGAGGCGCTGAGGGCCAGGGTATTGCACATGGCGCACGACGGCCACCTGGGGGTGGTTAAGTTGAAACAACGCTGCAGAGACACAGTGTGGTGGCCTCACATAGACGGCGACGTAGAGGAGCTGGTGCGCAACTGTACCTGCTGCCTGCTGAGTGGGAAAACGGGCCAGCCGGCTACAGCACCCCTCACCCCGACCCCGTGGCCGTCCGCGCCGTGGGAGCACATTCAGGTTGACCTATGCGGAGAGCTTCATGGGGCCCCGGCACATGCCCGCTACCTGATGGTCGTGCACGACCTACACTCGAAGTGGCCAGAGGCCATCGAACTCAGCTCCATCACCACACAGAGCATCACCGACAACCTCGTCAAGCTGTTTGGGCGCTGGGGCCTGCCCAGTGTCGTCACCACAGACAATGGGCCTCAATTCATCTCGGCAGAGTTCTCTGAGTTCCTGTCACTGAGGTCCATCAGGCACATCAGGACGTCGGTCTACCATCCTGAAAGTAACGGCGGCGTTGAACGCCTAAACAAATCTCTGAAGAATGGAATCAGAGCCTGCCTGGAGGAGGGGAAAACCTTCAGCGCTGCACTCACCCAAACTCTCCTGACCATCCGGGCATCCAAGCACTCCACCACAGGGGTCTCTCCGGCTCTGCTCATGATTGGGCGAGAAATGAAACAACCACTAGACTGCTTGAGAGCTGAACCGGCCCCTGCATGCGAGAGCCCTGGGCTCGAGAAGGCCAGAGATCAGGTCCAAAGCTCACAGGCTCAGATGAAACGGAGGTATGATGCCTCTCACAGAGTACAGACTCCCACTATGTCAGCAGGGGATTGGGTCAGGATTAAACACGCCAACCGCAAGAACAAGCTGAGCTCATACTGGTCAGCACCCCTCCGAGTGACCCGTCAACTGGGTCCGGCCACCTACAGACTAGATGATGGTTCTCGCTGGCACTCAAACCGCCTGCATAAGGTGGGTGCCCCGACACTGCCTGCATCATCCATGAGCCAAGCTGCAACCCGCAGTTGGCAGCCCCGCTTGGAAGCAACCAGGGTGGGAGGTAACCCACCACAACCACCAGACCCTGCTCCCCAGCCTGCTCGCCCTCAGAGGGTGAGGGCTCCACCCGCTTGGCATGGGGACTATGTTACTGGGTAAATGCCACGGGTTGGTGGACTGAAGTGTTCAGTTTCTGTTCATGGACTGGAATGTTCTATTGCTGTTGCAAGAGGGAAGGGGGGGGGAAATGTTATGTCCTGTTATGCTACGTATAGGTTGTGACATACTAGCAGTTACATTGTAGGCTACTGTGCCTTTAATAGACGGGCGTGGTTAGCGCTCGAGGTAGGGCTGTGTTTGTAACCTAAGAGTCAGTCGAATAAAGTAATGAAACCACACGGTCGTGTGTTCATTGTCTCAACATAATAAGTAGGCTGCCCATGGTCCTCATGTCCTGCAACTGCGACTCAAGTAAAAAGTAAACAGTACGGCAAATGCCGCTGCAAAAAAGGCTTAATCCGCCACAAGACTGTACAAGGCTGGACAGCTTCGTCTTTATGAAAAGACTAACGCTGTTAGCGCAGCAGCTAGCAGCGCTACTGAAGTTGACACTGCTAGTAGTGTTAGCCTTAATGTTATCGTGGCTGCCACTAGACCTGGACTGTGCTGCTGCTCAACCACCACAATGCTGGGGACCGAGTCAGTGTATATGGAAAACTAGATACAGCTGGTTATTTGCCAAGGAGGTAAATGCTGCTGTTAAGTGCCATACAACTATTTATTTTCCATTCGATTTTTTTTGTTAGTTTTTTATTTATAAGTGCAGAGACAAATAAATGTTCATTCAAGTTTATAAATTTGGTCAAATTTTTTCTAATTAAATTGTTGTATTTTATCAGATGCAAAATGCAAATAAGTAAATATGGCATTATATATCAGAGGTGAGTAAGAAAATGAACAAATATTGATGGTTAAGAATGAGACTGGATAATGACATCACACACAATAGTCTAATGATTAGACTGTTGTGTGATGTGAATGAAATGAATGAATGAAAACTTTATTTAACAGATTGCAGAATGGGTACAATACAGTACGGCTCAAATGTGATTGATTGAGTGATTGAAAACTGTAACAGATTGCAGAATGGGCACAATACAGTACGGCTCAATACACACAATTGTTAAGGGGATGCAGACCAGAGAAAGACTTTCATCTTGTTTACATCAGGGTCCCCCATTTTCAATTCATAATGACATTTATGACATACACAACATACAGATATATATCATGACATTTATGACACAGATATACAGTACTGTTACATTTGTGACATACAAGATATGCAAATATACAGTACTGTTAAACAGAGATCCTAACAGAAAATACAGTACATACGAGGGGGAGTAAACTGTACATTAGGAGGGGGTGGGAGGGGGGGTTTGGACATTTACGGGGGCCAGTTTCATTAGTTTTCATTAGTATTAGACTCTAATCCTAATAAGATATTCTTCTAAATATGACTTCGAAAACGGCCACAATTTCAGGAAAAAAATAGTAAAAAATAAATGTCAGGGGGCCCCCATAGCTCTCATGTGATAACTCGAACCCTGAGACATGGGGTAACCCCACACCACAAAAGAGAAAAAGACAAATAGGCACAAAGGGCTAATACTAGACAACAGGTAAATGTGAGTATTTCATTGTATTTGCTGTAATTTGTGGCGGTAAAAAAGGAACTGTTCACATTGGGTAATGTTTGTAAACACTGGAGTTAACCTGTAATTCTGACATTTGACATGGACGTTCCAGAAAAGCTAAACAATGTTTCCAAACTCTTCAGAAATGTATACATGAATATACCCCACATGTATTCCAAAAAATAAATAAAAATTGATTGGGGCTTTGAGTCTAATAAGGCACCACACAGGAATCCCAGTTTGCCTTGTTCGACTTGATTCCCCCCCCTGCCTAGATTGAAAAATATAACGAGACATTGATTAGTGCAGCGCGTGATGCGCGGCCGCGGGGGACATCTCCATGGTAATGCAGTTTCCTGGTATACTTTACAGGAGTGTGCCTGTGGGCTACTCTACCTGACACAGGCTAATTAACTAAGAGGAAAAGCAATGAGAACAATGAAGCTGTGGCTTTCTCACCGCTGCAGGTGCTGCCCGAAGGTACGGTGGCTTACATCCTCCAGCTTCTACCCCTATGTTCCCATGGTAACTAAATATACAATTAATGGAATACACTTAAAGGTTTTGCTAAGGCTGAAGAAACATAAGAATCATTCAAAGCAACGCTTTGGGCAAAATATTCTCTTCTCAGCCCACACACTCACCACCGCAGTGGACCTGCAGTGGTTTATTGTTTTTTTCTCCTGATGTGCTTCAGTGAATGAATAAAACAATGGTTTGGATGTTTGTACAGCGGACCTATTGACCAGCATGTCGACGTAGAAACGCACACAGACACGGCCGACTCCCATCCCACACACACATACACCTACAGGCACACATGTTCGTAGACACACACACACATGGCCGCCTAGTTATAGTTGAAAGTGGGGGTGCAAGATATTTTTTTTTATTTTTTTAAATTAATTTTTATATATATTTTTAAATTTGGAGAGGCTAGGGGTGGTTTGGAGGGGGTCCGGCACAACCCCCTCCATGGCAGATTTTTTTTTAAATTTAATGAACCTGTACGTGCAATTTCCTGCAATATAGAGCCTTCAATCTTGACCAATAAAGCTGCTCTTTTCACTATAAAACTCAGTTTATATTGCAGTATGATAGCCAATTACTATAATAATAATATATTAATATATATATATACTGTATATACTCTGTTTTTAAGTTTTTAAGTTTTTAATAAGAAAGAGAAAAAAGATATATTTCCATTACCTGTAACTCTTGTGTCTCTTTCTCTCCTTCTCTGCCTCCTCCCTGAGTCTGCAGTGCACAATCATGACATCGATCTCCAAAAAGCAAAAAAAAAAAAGTAAAAAAAAAAAAAAAAAAAATGGAGGCCCCTCGTCACTAAAGGCCCACGGGTCACGGCCGTCGTTAATCCGGCCCTGCTCGTCTGCCATATAGATAGCGTTAACGTTTGCAAATGAAGTCAACGTCATCCAGCTCACACCACATATCTAGATAACGTTAGCTAGCGGCTAGCACTAAAGCTAACGCCAACCAGAGAGGGAAACGTTATTATTATTTATTAGAGGAAACCGTATGACCAGATCGCATTTCGGGACCGTGAAACACTTTTATTGTATTGCGTGGTAGAACCGTAGAAGTTCTACTACCACTCAATAGTAAAGACATGTCTAACATAATCCTTTTATTTGAACAACTTACTGGAAAAGCCTGCCTGCCTGCCACCAATATTATGACTGTGGGCTTTGATATTTACACTCAGCCTACCTGCAGCCAGACTGCAGCGCTGTGCGCAAAGGTCTAAGCGCTGGAGATGGGAGGCACTGGATCAAACCATAATGGGGCAGGGGGGGGGGGGGGGGGGTCGCAATCTTTGGAAACTTAAAAACTTGTTATTAAGTGTCATTGCGTATTATTAATTTGATTGAAATTACGTAGTTATGGTTAGATTTATATATTGGGGGGGGGGGGGTATATCATATTTTTCATATGATCAAAAAGTGGTGGAGCAAGAGCATACCTTTGCTCCCCCAAGTTCAATAGTGGGAGAGCATATGCTCCGAATGCTCTTATGGCCAGGCGTCTATGCACACACACACACACACACACACATGCACGAACGAACGCACGCACACACGCAGGCAGGCACGCACGCATGCACGCACGCACACACTAACATGCACACACACACTCGCTCATGCACATCCCTTAATTCTCCCCCAAAATATTGGTCCAGCCTCATCTCTTGCTGTGCGCTCATGTGAAACGGATCCCTGAGCCATTTTCCACCTCAGGATTAAGCATGTAGGCCAACGGTCTGAGTCTGACCCTTAGCCAGACTGCATGGAGAGGTAACGGGCAGGCAGAGCCTTACAAGGCCATGAGATCCTCACCGCTTGTGATGAGTGGCTGAACTGAACTATCAGCCTGGCTTTCTCATTAGGGTGGAAGAAAAATAAATACATTATGTGTTATGTTTAGGGCATTTCTACTTTATTTGATAGGACAGTATACACAGCAATTATGCTGGAGAGAGAGAGAGGGAATGAAATGTAACAGAGGTCACAGGTCGAATTTTAACCCAGGACCTTGCGATTTACAAGGTGTATTCACCTCAGCATGGCGGTGAACCACTTGGACACCCGTTTTCTCTGGGCTTAATTATTAATATCAACATGTTGGCTGGATCCTGTGGAGGAGGAGAACAACGGTGTCTCTGGGCTGAGGCGGAGAATAGCTGTAACGCCTGAAGTGCTTTATGACAGACCTCTTGTTATGTGACAGGTGGTGTGGCTGCTGGCGGCTGGGTGGCTGACTGGCTGCTAGGAGATGGACGAGATGATCTTCTCATTCAGCTCTGTGCCTGCAGGATCTTTCCATTAAATTACAATTGAGCCTCTCTCTCTCTCAGGAGGAAGGGGGATTAGATGTAGTTTAGAGTGTGTGCGTGTGTGTCTATGTGTGTGTGTGCGTGTGTGTCTGTGTGTGTCTGTGGGTGTGTGCATGCATGCGTGTGCCTGATAATGGTGTGAAGAGTGTGCGCACATGCATGTACATAACATTTGCCTGTGTACAGTATGTGTGGTGTGTGAGTGTGTGCAAGCTTGTACATATTTGCCTGTGTACAGTATGTGTGGTGTGTATGCTGGTCTGCTGCATGTGTGTGTGCACATATTATGTGTGTGTGTGTGCGTGTGCTGGACCCTCCAACTAATTGAAATGCTGTGTGTGTGTGTGTGTGTATATGATTGTGTATAGTATATACACACTCTCGCAAGCTTTTGTTACCATGCCTACCCGTTTGACTGAAAGACAGCACGTTTTATTTTAATGAATTCATTTTCAGGCTTTGGTGTGTTGTTTGCTGTATCCTCTATGAGTTGTGTTTACACACTCAGCACAGCTCCGGAGCAGAGATCCTTTCCCCATTGTCTGAGTGACCTGCGGGGGAGAAAATAGCTTATTGATTCTCGGGGAAGCGTGATTAAATTGGGTCCTAAGTGGACACTTCATCTGAACTTGTCCACAAGAAGGGGAGATGAGGAATGGCGTGGAACACCCCTCCTCTTTTCTCTCTGTGTTCCGGTTCGCCACTTCCCCCCTTTCATGTGGTACAATATATCGAGGGCTTGGCGCAAAAGGGGCGTAAGTGACATTTTCTGAATTTTACAGGAGAGCAAATACAAATGCCAAACTCAATTGAAGGTTCCCACTTACACCTTTATGTTTCCGGCCTTTATTTGAAAAAGTTTAATTATAGTGAGCTTATCCTTTTACCATTTGATAGAGCTCTCATCAAGAGCTTTAAAATTATATATAAAACTCACTTACGCCCCTTTTGCTCCAAGCCCTCGATATATACTAAATACATATTAGCGAAGTATTATTATGCTATGTATTATGCATATTAGCATAGTAGGTAGTATGGTTGGGTACCGTTCACCGTTCATTTGAACTGATACCGTTACCAGTACCAGTTCCTGGAATTCAGTATCGGTACTACCCAACGATAGCTACTTAACTCTGTAATAACAAAATTATTGTATTTCAGTTGTAAAAAATAAGTCCAAACTTCTCAACCTCAACATTGCTATTTATTTAGAAAATGTTGTTATGTATTGTTGTAACACACCGTGCAAAATAAATCGCACGGTTATGTATTATGTTTGTAAATACTGTATCAACATTATTTGGCCATCCTCAGTAAAAATGATCAAACTCCTCTGACCTCATCTGGTCTTTCCAAAGACCCAAGAGACAGGACAATAATATATATTTGTGGAAAAGGCTCCCTTTCTTGTCTAGCTTATTCCACTCTTATAAACATGTAAAGGTACCCACATTTGGTACCGATTGATCTAATCTGTAGTGTACCCTTAAATATAATGAGTTCGGTACCAAACCCTAGTAGTAGCCTATACTACACAACCCTAATAGGTCTATACTACTATATGTACTGTGTAGCACTGTTCTGCACTGCTTAGCCGCCATAGCACTGTTCCGCACCACTCCTCCTACTGACTGGTTGTACACAATTTGGAAGTCGCTTTGGACCAGATGTAAAAGTTAAATGAATCATTATCTTAAAATTTGTTTATAGGGAACTTGACATGTAATATTGAACTTGAACTAGAAGACCTGTTGGATTTGATTTCACTGTCTGATTGGTACCGGGTGGTATTTTCAGTTTTAGGCCACCATGGTGCCGGTCATTGTATAAGTGATGGTATAATAGCTGGTACTGCCACTGTAACTGAGGGGTACAATTCCCTGACTGTATTAATAAGTATGGTATCATTAAACCACTACTGTCTTATGTACATTACTACTGGCCATACAGTACACAGGTATATGAGATGAACACATCCACAATAACACGGTTTCACACAAGTACTCGTTTCGAAGAATATTTATTAGCAGCAATAAGATTATATTACATTACTTTACTTAGAGTCGCGCTTGTAAGGCGAAGAATGTGCATGAATAGGTCAAGAGCGTAAGTCCATTAGAATATTACGCAGGAGATAATGAATACCACCTGTATCATAGGAATTATATCTATGGTACACTAGTAGGGCAGCGGGAGATACTAGTAGGGTTCCCACCGGTTGTAAGCCAGCAGGGGGGAGGAATGTTCGAATGCAAACTCTGGATCAACGGGGAATCAATAAGCTCCAGCTACGGGAGGCGGTACATTACTCCCTTGATCGGCAGACGAAAGCAGCAGCTATAATCCAAGTATGCGTGCAGCATAGGTGAAAGCCAGCCAGCCTCTCCTAGAGACGGGCTCGAGTGATGTTCCTCACGGGTAAATCCCACACAGTAGTGGGTGTAGACGATTCTCCGCTCCAACAGCCACAGGACCAAAGCAATATAATAATCCAGCCGGAAAAGGGCTCTGCATTCACCGGTGTAGATTCTCCGGTGCGCGGTACTTCACATTAACTAGGTCGAACTTGACGTTATTCCACTAAGCTCTGATACTTTTACTGTCCTATTCGCACGCGGTTATAAGTGCTCTATTTAGATGCACGGTTGCTCACTTCACTTGGTCGTTGACTCGTGATGAAGGCTTTTACGTTTGAGGGTAACACGTTTCTAGGTTAACTTGACTTTAGGCTAAGTGCTGCTGTATCCACCTGCGACGTATTTATACGTACGGTGAATAATCTAGTACCAGCCTTATTTCTGTCTCGTATTCCTGCGCAAACCTGGGCATGTTGAGACAAGCCTTGGCGGTGGCTTTGAACTAGACATTGGGGGGTATGGCCGTGGCGCCTAGGGGATCGCTTCCAATAGGAGAACGAATATTATGGTCTGTCCTGTACCAGGTAAAGGGTATTCCGTGTATATGTACAAAGAATATACAAGGGATATCAAACGATATACAAATAGTATACATGGGATCTCAAGCAATAAATATATATATATTCGGTTTAATCTGACCCTTTGTAACAGCCACGATACCACTTGTGTACTTAAATAATACCATGGTCATATTATCATGGCTTCCCACGATCATGAAAACAAGATCATCGCGATTAAACTATTAGTGTGCCGCATGCCGTGTTGCTCTCATTTTGTCTTGTGTTGTAAATACAGCACACATGTTTAATAATTCTGAAAAATAATAATTAAAAAAATATTTGGGATTATGATTAATTAATCAGGTATTATATGTTTTTATAATCAGTCTAAACCATTATGGTGTTGACGGCGTGGCCGTGTTTTGGTCGCTACCATAAACAAGTGGAAATGCCATGGTACCTTTATGCAGAAGGGCTGTTTACCCTGCAACCAATCGGAGTGTCGTGCAGCCAGTGATGTATGGAACAGACGTACAATGTGTTCAGTAGGTGTGTTAATCAGGGGGAGAGATCCCATGATCACTGCCATGATCGCTGAGCACACCATCTGGACCCTCTGATGGCCCGGGAGTCTGGCAGAGAGACACTCTCTCTCTCTCTCTCTCTCTCTCTCTCTCTCTCTCTCTCTCTCTCTCTCTCTCTCTCTCTCTCTCTCTCTCTCTCTCTCTCTCTCTCTCTATCTCTCTCTCTCTCTCTTTCTTTCTCCATCTCTCTCTCTCTCTTTCTTTCTCCATCTCTCTCTTCTCTATCTACTACAGTATATTTCTATCTATGGCCCTACAGGTAGGAGTAGGATACCGGTGCTCGTATCACTAGAATTGGACACCGTAATAACCCCTTACAATAATCTCATTGACTAACTAAGAATCAAGGTGAAAGAAATTAAGTAGAATTGTGCATGGGAAGTTGAGGGGCGAAACACCAGAAATGTTCACTTAAAAAACGATGAATTAAACCCTTCATTTAGAATTAGCTCATTAATTTACCCCGACATTACTGATTAAAGTGATTAACCTCTGACTGAGCCATGTTTGATGGGTGTGCACTGTGCAGTGTTTTAGAATTAAGGGGTGTACTGTGTACATAGGCATTTAAGCGTTTTAAGTCCCTTTTTAAGGGACGCCTGTCTGGTGTGCCTGGTGTAGCTTATACCAGCGGATTTCCCCCATACTGAAATATACAAAGAGCCATGTGTATTCAAGACACTTGAGTTTCGGCCTTCTTTTTTGTATTCATACATAGAGGGATTTTGAAATGTTGAACGGGGGGAAAACATTTATTATCTCAATTGTTTTCGTCCAATGACCCCAAACTTAATTGTGAACGTTTCTACCGTTCAGTAGTATTACGCTAGCGGCTCAGATCTGTCTTCGGTATTGGGCCCGTACTACTTAAAGGAGGACTCACTCCCATCCCTACACTTTCCCGTAACCACAGAGACGTACCAACTAGTGTACAGAACCACAGCACACTACTCTGCAAGTGGCACGCAGCGACTACATGAAATACAGCACAGAATATATAACCCCCCAGTGAGAGAGGACAGATGAGCCTGTCCCGGATGTCGCTTGATTCATTACGTGTCAATTTTATGTACGCCTGTGGTTTGATCCGGTGTTTCTTTGTAGTGCGTTGCTCTGAATAAATCACCTATAAACCTGGATCTGGAAACAATCTGGGGGGGGGGGGCTAGCCATTAAAGTGCCACGGATAATGGAGAATTGCCGTATAAACACGGACAATTTAATTGTTGGAATTCCCATCTGCTTTTCATTTGCAATCATGGGGGTCAAACACAGTACCCAGTCAGGTACAGTATCTGGTAAATGGGCTTCATGTTGTTTTCAGTGGGTTCAAATACATGTACTTAATACGTGTACTTAAAACTGTTTACAGTGAAGCACCGGCAAACTGTGAAGCGAAATAAGTCAAAACAAACAAGGTCAAGTGCTGTAGTCAGTGTACCGCTCTTAACCAGCCCGTAATGCATCAGCCCCAGAGAGAGAGGCTTTCATCAACGCTGAAGTGATCGCTATGGAGATACGAGCCATAGTCACCATGGCAACATATAGAGGGGGAAAAAAGATACAGTGGAAGATGCAATGGCAATGCATTGTTTTTCCATATTTTGTCAAATACATACACATAATACATTATACAGTATATATACAGTATCAGTGAAAGGTGGGGTTAGTGTGGCTCTATCGGCAAGTGCCAGGTTAGAGGCTTATTGACCGTTTCTTGACAGACTGACTACCAGACGACGACTTTACGGAGGGGGAAATGGGCTGCGTGCCTGAAGTTCAATTAAAAACACCATGCTGTGTATGGCGTGCGTATTGTGCCAAATGTATGAACTGGTGAAAATTGGCCTCACCATCGCTCCACCACGAGGCAGGTTGTCCTTCATTGACCTGGCTGACTCTATGCTGGGTACCTTTCAGCAGCCGCTTTGAAGCTCCGGGTAAGAGCCCGCTAGCATATATTTTATCACCTGACACGAAGGAGGCGCTGTACTCGCTCAGATCTCACCTATGAGCACATATGGGACTTCTGTGGTAGCTATAGATGTTGAGGTTATAGCGAGGTCATTCACCGCTGGTGTATACACCTGCTACCCACCACCCCCCCCCCCCCCCCTGTCTCCTCTCAACGGCTACTATTACTAACGATTACTTAAGTAGTCGATTCATCTGGCGATCATTTTGCATCTAAACGATTAATTTTCATCCAAAAAATTTAACATTTGCATTTATGTTTACTTGCATTTAATTTATTTTAGAACAAGTTAATGCACAGGGTTTAGAGCATTGAACAATCTTCTGACAAAAATAATAATTATTTTCCTTCTTTCTTACTTCCATCAGACTAGTCACGTTGAAACTAAATATTTCGTAATTTTTCATTGGTTATTTTCTTTGTAATCAATCTATCTATTCATTCATCATTCTATTAATCACGACACCCCCGCTCTCAAGGCACAGGACACCCCCGCTCTCGAGCGACATGACACCCCTCGCTCTCGAGACACAAGACACTAAGGCTGAGACAATATGCCATTTGGAAGAATCGATAAATCGGGACCAAATTATCAATAAATATCAATATTTATAATAGTATAATCTTTATTTTTTATTTTTTTTATTTTTTATTATTCATTTATGTTTATTTTGCAGCAATTCTTTGTTGTTGCCACCATTTTTAGTGTTACAGATTTCCCAATTCAAAACTACCACAGTGATCCTTCTCATTTTATAGTCGGTGGTCTCTGGATGTGATGGAGGAGTGCACTGCATATTGAATGCAAAGTGCAGAGTTGCAATTCAACTGAATTTACATGAAATGGGGATGTTTTAACTAAAACATGACACAAGAGCTAGTATTTTAGTATAGTATAAAGTATTTAAAAAAATATATATATATATATTTTTTTTCATATGCAACTATATCGATATGTGACGCCACTATCGTCACGCAGTTATCGATAATTATCGATATATCGATAAGTGGTCTCAGCCTTACAAGACACCCCCGCTCTCAAGGCACAGGACAGGCACAGGACAGGGAGCGACGCAAGCGGCCGCCGTAGCCGCATGTCTCTGCGGTTGTTTCGCCTCCGTCCGGTCTGCTTCCGAGTTCCATTATGGGTCCGGTGTAGGGGAGTCGTGCTCTTAATTCCATTCCGTTGATAGGGTTACCAGACCCCTATCTTGTAATGGTCAGATAGCACCGGCAGATTGCTGCCGGGGGCAGATAAGCGGCACGTTGTAAATTAAAGAGATCGTAAACGTTCTCCGTGACAGAGAGATCAGTGGGTTGTATCTCATTTTAAATTGTATTTCACCTGGGCTTTGGTGAGTCGTCCCCCGCCCTATTCCCCCAACCCACCCTAGTAAAATCACATAGAATGCCCTCCAGCATGTATATCCAAACCACGTCATCCTGGGACGAACGTGACAAACGACACAGCGCAGCGGTCAGCTCATGAGTGACGGGGGGATATGTGACACGCACTGGATCTGATTTATCGCCAGTCTTTACTTACCATATACCCCCCCCCACACACACACCGACAAATGGTTCTAAAGTGCGAATAAATGTTTGCCTTTTTTTGGCCCCCGTAAGTCATGTCAAAGCCATTGAAATCAGCTGGGTCTGAGGTATGAATGAGCTGGAGTGACGGAGACAGAGAGAGAGAGAGAGAGAGAGAGAGAGAGAGAGAGAGAGAGAGAGAGAGAGAGAGAGAGAGAGAGAGAGAGAGAGAGAGAGAGAGAGAGAGAGAGAGAGAGAGAGAGAGAGAGAGAGAGAGAGAGAGAGAGACACACACACACACACACACACACACACACACACACACACACACACACACACACACACACACACACACACACACACACACACACACACACACACACACACACACACACACACACACACACACACACACACACACACACACACACACACACACACACACACACACAGAGAGAGAGAGGGGAAGAGGCTGTCCCCGGGGCAGTGCCCGGGACAATGTCAGGTTTGTCTGGCCCGAGTGCGTGAACACTAAGCTTTTCGGAACTGGCTGCCTCGGTACCTACCCCCCCCCCCTCTCCCGGTGTCCAAAGCTGTCCAGATCCAAGCACTAAGCATTTGTGTAAAGTTCATAAGGCTTCCCTCTGTTTGTGCGGCCATAATGGGTGGCTCCATCCTGCTCCTGCTCCAAAAGAGTGCTTAGGGCTTTTGGAGGGCCTGGCGCTGGGCACTGCAGAGGCGTGTGAGTGTTCTCAGTTACTGACTTTGCTAGTCTGCTCCCATTGTCAAAAGGACCAGTGTCTGTGGACGGTCCAGGGTATGTCCCGGCCTTCAGTCTTCGTACTTCCTTCATCTTGTTCTCCTCCAGCTCTCGTGATAATGGTGCGCCATTTAACCCTTTCACTACCACACTACACATGGTCTGTAGTGTCGTAGTGAAGGGTTAACCTTCTGTAGTGTGGTAGTGAAAGGGTTAACCCTTTGTAGTGTGGTAGTCGAAGGATTGACCTTCTGTAATGTGGTAGTGAAATGGTTAACCCTTTGTAGTGTGGTAGTGAAATGGTTAACCCTTTGTAGCATGGTAGTGAAAGGGTCTTCTGTAGTGTGGTAGTGAAAGCGTTAAAATATTACACCCCCCCATAAAAACGGGTGTTTTGATTTGGGTTGAAGACGCAAGACTCCATCGGTGCTGAAATAGTGTGTTAGAAGAAATTAACGCACCATTTTAGAACTAATGTAATAAAACGAATTAGCGAAAAGAAAAAACATAATTCATTTTTAATAACCTTTAATAACATAATTAGCTGAAGTCACAGAAGGGTGAAATTAACGTTACAGAATCAGAATGCCACGCATAGATGAATGAATCATAATTGAATTCTAATGAAAACACTATATAGCCCCCGTATGTTTGATCGCTTAAATGTGCACTGGTCCCATAACAAGCGACAATTATAAAACGCGTTCCACTCGATCCCAGTATAAAGGTACGCAATCCTACTCTCACCATTTTCCCAACTGTCAGCATCTGTGGGGCCCGACTGATAATAACCTCTTTATTTGTGGTGTTCTGGTGAAGGCGCTCAGGGCTCTTTTTTTTTTACAAGCAGTAACGACCACGCATCAGCATAATTCAAGCATGACCCTCAGCCCCTCCCCTTTCCATTTTCTCGCCTTTCTCTCCGTTAAAAACCCAGTCTCAGACCAGGGACCACATCATACATCATCCAGACTGAGGTGCTGCTTCCTCCCCTCCCCCCTCACTCCCTCCTCCCCTCCCCCGTGTGTGTCGTGGGAGAGAGAGACTGCGTTTTTTATTTATTTTTTGCTTGTGGAAGGAAGGTTCCTTATCGACAGTCTCAGCACTCGCTCTCTGCGCTCGGTGCTTTCTCCCGACAGGTCACCACTCAGCCCCCATGTGGACCATAGAGTGATGTCCCTGTGCTCCCTGCCCCGTGACACTCGGGTGGTGGGGGGGGACTTTCTCTTATGAAAAAACAAGTTCACCATCTCTTCAGGTCAACAAAACAGAGGACGAGAACACATTAACATATTTCTCGATATCTACTCCTCGCCAGGAAGGTCAAGTCAAAACGAGAGTAGAAGTCGCCAACAGATGTATAGAAAACTCTGTATCCTCATCCTGTCTAATCTGCCACAGCATTAAGAATTAAAGGAGATTGCTTCCCAGTTCACAACAAGTGGATTGCTCTGTGTTGTACTGCAGGAGCGGATACACTTACCAGATCCTCCACCCGCTGGCTGATCTGTACTGCCACCCCGACGGTCCTATTCACTTGTTTCTTTTGCGTTCGACTGATCTGGGGAAATACACACTTTGAAGTGGAGCTTCAGGTGCTGCATGGCTCTAAGGGGGGAGGGTGGGGGTGTAGAGGGGTGACAGAACTTTACATTCCTCTACTTTTCCTCTCTCTCTCTCTCTTTTGTACACGGCCAGTGAATAGCCTTTAGATCGGGCTTTGTGCCGGGAATGATTGTCACTGGCTTAATGAGCGCCTTTGCCAAGCTGGAGGCTTTGGCAACATATGTGTCTACAGTGTCTCTCTCTCTCTCTCTCTCTCTCTCTCTCTCTCTCTCTCTCTCTCTCTCTCTCTCTCTCTCTCTCTCTCTCTCTCTCTCTCTCTCTCTCTCTCTCTCTTGCTCACTCTCCCTCCCTCCCTCTCTGTCTCCCTCTCTCCATCCATAGCCTGTGTGTGTGACAGGATGATCCAGCACAGGCAGACACATCTAGGAGAGTGGACCTGAGTTTTTTTCACAGAATAAAAAAAAGAAGAAAGAAAAGGAAATCTATTTCAGGCTTTGCCTTCTTCTTCCTTTTGGATTGTATCGCCTGGAGAGGAATTATTGCTCATCTCATTGGGGACCCGTGCTGAGGATGACGTTAGGACTTGTAAGTATCCTGTCTCAATAGTTTTCTGTGAGCGCTGAGAACAGTAGTGGCGGGAGCGTGTTTTGGTCCCTGCACGTGCAAGGAGCATGCTGGGAGATATTCAGGAGGATTTCTCCTTCTTAACAGAGGAGGAACAATGTCTGGATTCACGTGTTGAATGAGATGGAATTAGAGAGAAAGGCTTTTTTTTTTATTACATTCGTTTTCAATTAAATGTACAACAAATGTAGCATTTCTTCCCATTTAGTTTAGTTCAGCGTATTTGACAGTAGGGAACAGAGTTAGCATCATTCTGTAGCCCCTCACCTTTGATTTGTGAGTGAAATTCAATAGGAACGTGTGGTCGATCCCTAAGAAAAGGATACAAATTCGAACCTTGATTATGACACATTCATAACCCCTGAACGGGTGTTTTATTCACACCTATTTTAGCCCTGCTGCACCACCCATGAAGCTGCACACGAAGAAGAGTCCTTGCACAAACAAACAGGTTGTCACGGTGACTGGTAGCTGCTGAAGGACTGACTGAATAATATTATGAACACTAATAGTCAGCACAACAGGCCAAACAGTGTAAAGTCATTACAGTATTAGCGAAGAGCAGGACAAACAGTCTATAAAGTCATTACAGTATTAGCGAAGAGCAGGTCAAACAGTTTATAAAGTCGTTAAAGTGTTAGTGAAGAGCATTAAGTGATCATGGAGGGAGATGACTGGGAGGCGGTAGACCTCCACCAAGGCCTAACCAATCTCCCCACTTTGCTATTACTTTCACATGCATTTTACTGGGTTGGTGGCATTTCAACAATTTTATGTGGTAGGTGACAGAAACAAGAGTTGCTTCTATTGCCAGTCTCATCAGACTCAGGCTAAATGAAAGGTTATGGGATGACCACAATCAATCGGTTTTCTTTTTCATTTGGAATCATGAATGTTCAAGGCAATAATATTTTACTGTATGACTAACGACTCAGGAGATGAGACATTTTAAGTTTGGCTTTGGTAGCGCTAGAAGAAATGTCATGGGGTCGCCAAAATACATTCTTCCTGTAGGGGTCATGGTTAGTGAATGTTGTGGCTGTATGACTAACGGCTCAGGAGATACGTTAATTTGAAAATGGGTTAGTTTGGCCTGATGGTGGCACTAGAGGAATGATCATGAGGCCACAAATGTGCACGGTAAATGATATGGCTTGTCTCTTCCAGTCTCTGGTGTTAATTAATATCACTTTTATTTTGACATTCTCTACTAGTTAACAGGAAATTCCACCGCAAACTAATTTACCAGATTGAGTCATAATTTGATAAATTCTCACTATGATCTCTGCTCAGACACATCGGCAGTGGAAGGTGATCATTTGGTAGAGTTGTAGGTCATTATATATCTACCCTCACAACATTTCCAAGAGCTACAATGGATGGGTATTTTGAATTTCCTGATACTTGTATTGTCGGATCAGTTTCCCACTCTCTCTCTCGCCAGGTAACTGAGTAACCAGAAGTAAATACTCACCTTCCACCCTGTGTGCGTGTTTTTGGTAGAAATGGCAACCCTTGACTGGTGTTTTTCACCTCAATGTAGGGCTGGGCGATAAAACGATAACGATAACTATCGCGATAAATTATTTCCTCGAAATAAACATGAAACGTGGTCGCAAAGTTTCGATATATCGATTTTCCAAGCTTGGATATGAGCACACGCACTAACAACCAATCAGTGAAGGAGATGGCCGACAGCGGAAGGAGACCCGCGGTGCACCTCTGGGTAGAGAGGTAGGACTCAAGTAGTAAACAAGGCTGGCTAGGATAATTAGCTTGCACGGCGCTATTTTATAGTTTACGTGCCGAGTGGGTGTGTGGCGTGAATTCTGAGGCCACGGTTATAGTAGTGTGTGGGGTATACGGTGGACGTCGTTGCAATGTATTGGGGCGGAACAGAGTATTTTAGGGTGATATTTAGTGCATTGGAAACAAGGCTGGCTAGGATAATTAGCTTGCACAGCGCTATTTTATAGTTTACGTGCCGAGTGGGTGTGTGGCGTGAATTCTGAGGCCACGGTTAGAGTAGTGTGGGGTATGCGGTGGACGTTGTTGCAATGTATTGGGGCGGAACAGAGTATTTTAGGGTCATATTTAGTCATGGGATACACCGCTTGCTCTGGCTAACTGCTAACGTGCGCGGACTGATGACGACATCAACTCGAGACATTCGCAGCAGCAAAACAAGTCTATTAATAGCCCGTCCATCGGCGCCGGGCATAAGAAGTTAATTAAACTTGACAGACATTATATCGACGATAATTATCAATATCGAGTTATATGAAAATAATTGTATAATTTTATTGCGATAACGTTTTTGGCCATATCGCCCAGCCCTACCTCAATGTAGTAATATGTAAAAGCGGAAGCTGGAGCAGGCACAGTTATTTCGGGCTATATCTGTACAGACCTGGCTGTGAGCTCATTTTACTCTTTAGTAAAGCAGCTTTTCTACAAATACAAGAGAGACCCAGAGTGGAATCCCCTCGTTAATTAGCTCACAATTCTTAAGATGTGTGTATGAGTAGCTTATGTATAACATGACATAAGCATTGAATCAGCACACGGATGCTCCATGTATCTGTTAAGAAGCTCAGGTAACAATGTACATTTACTGGATATTCAGAACACAGTCTTTTATCTTATCTATGAATGCATTGTTTTTGTGAAATAACGGTCATAACACGTCCATAATTCAGTAGTGTGGTCAAGGGTATACGCATCAGCATCTCTTTGGCCACCTCCTCAGCCCATCTCCTTCCCTCTTGTCACCTCCTCAGCCCATCTCCCTCCCTCTGGCCACCTCCTCAGACCATCTCTCTCCCTCTTGTCACCTCCTCATCATTCAGTTTATGTCTCTATTTTGATTTAAAAAGCATATTGGATTCATAGATGTCTAGTGAATTTGTTCTGAATGTCTATAGTTCAACCTGGGATCCGGGAATCCCTAGATTATAATTTTTTAAAATTTGTTTCACTATTTCATTCACTAGAAGTTGAACCCAATGAGAGAATGATACTATTATAGTTTTTATCTATTTCACTCTCCATCCTCAGCTACAGTAGACTAGAACATTATGGAATTCTTCTCAGATGGGGAATCTTGTCTTGTCTTCAGAGCCCCACATTCATTGTTTATGGAGCAGCCCCAGATTTTTACATTCTAGTGACCTACAGTACCGGAGGGTCTATATTTAAGAGAGAGTGGTGCGTGTCCCACAAATACTGACTGAACTGTCCTGCAAAACTCTTGTAAAATTGGGGTCCCTGACTTAATGTGTATCAATCTGGGGTTCCTCGACAGGAAAACGGTTTAGAAACCCTGGTGTAGTTATTTATTAGATGCCAGTCACATGGTCAAGTTCAGACATTACAAATGTGTTAGTAATCCGAGTTCTCAGTAAAGTGTTACATTAGTACAGTAACACACAAATAAAATGTTCTGTCACCGTAATCCAAAATAATATCATATAATTTCTACATTGAGAGACAATGCCCTGTTTACATTTCTAAGTCTTTAATCTTTAAATCTCTCACGTTGAGCTCTGTATACGATTTGTGCTGCCGTAACCTCCCCACAACCCTGTGAAGTGATGGAGAGACGCTTGGAACTGGGCCACGTATCCGACAGCTGTGTCAAACACCACAGAAACACTCCCCAGACGTCCTGCTGCAGCACTGGGCAGGATATACACAAAATCCTGGACCGCGTTCAACGTACAGTAGAGCCATTCACACAACGGTGGAACCATGAATTTTCACTGTGAATAGAAGTATCCTAAGGGGACAAGTGGCCAAGGCAGCAGCTATTTCTCTATTCCTGCCACACTCTGGTTGTGCTGCTATTCCATTATGATGTGTATTGTGGAGGGGAAATCATAAATTCCAGGTCCTTTTGCAGAAGTAAATTGCTTTAGGGTTTGATGGAGTTGGCGGTGGGGGGGTGGTGGTGGGCTGGGGGTTGTGGGGATTCGGAGTATAAATCCCATCGATCATGTCTGGCTGTGGCACAGTTTCGTCCTGGGAAATCGCCAGCTTCAGCGAGATGGAGTGAACGAGGCGCAGCGTGCCGCGTCAGTTCAAACACAAAATAATATTCCTGTCCCTGCGGCCCAAGCTCCCAATACATCCCTCAGAACGCCTGGCTACTCGGAGAGGATCACACGCTAATGTGATTACTGTCCCGGGCACAAGGGGCACTCCTGTGGGACTTCAAAGAGACTAGATCAGAGGGGGTTGGGGTGGGGGGGCAGCTGTGATGCAGACAGGTGCAGTAGACTTTTTGAAGCCATTTTCCTCCCTTTTGAACGTATCGACGGACTCAAAGTGGCGACGTTGGCGGTGTCTGTTGTGTGATTTATTAAAGCCCAGATCAGGCACGCATGATGTATTGCTGTGTCGCCTCGTGCGACACCCTCCGCTGCTCACTCCCAACTGCAGCGGTGTCATCCCACATGTAAATTATGCAACGTAGCCTTTAGTTAAAACTCATTATATATATGTGGAGTTGTGGTTATCGCCCTTGCCTTTGCTTTACCAACATTCATACTGTGTTCAGTGGAATCGGAATTCAGGGGAACGCCACACATTTTTAAGAATTCACATTTGTGAACACGCACCACTCTCTCCTATAGCTACTAGTTCGAAATCGGAAAGAGAACCCTCCAATTGGTCATCTGAGTTCTGACTTTATGAGGCTTGTGGTGAGCTCCTACATCCGAATAAGGTTCTAGCATCTCTAGAAGGTCTGAACCAGAATTTAAACCCTCATTCGGGTGTAAGAGCACACACAAACATTTCATGGCCTCATAAACTCAGAGCCCTATTCATTGTCTATGGACCGTCTTCAGATCTGTACATCTCAGGTAACCAATCAGAGGGTTTTCTTTCTGATTTCTGTGTGTTCACAAATGTGAATTCTTTAGCGTTCCCCTTTAAGTAGTGTACATTAACAGTGTGGCGTACAGTTGGCTGCAACTATGAGGGGAATTGAGTGTCCCAACGGCGCATAGACCACTTACATGGTAAATGGTAAATGGCCTGCATTTATACAGCGCTTTTATCCAAAGCAATTTACAACTTATGCCTCACATTCACCCATTCACTGACACATTCACACACCGATGGCAGAGGCAACGATGCAAGGTGCCAACCTGCTCATCGGGAGCAGTTAGGGGTTAAGAGTCTTGCTCAAGGACACTCCGACACACTGCCGGGAGGAGACAGAATTACTTACACTGAATAAAGATGTCTAGAGCAGGGATAGAACATACAACACATAGGCAATACAGTGTTTGCTACAGTAGTTTTAGCAATGTGTGTCATTCAGTTGGTTGCAACTGTGAAGATAATGAAGATAACCATGTAACTAGCACCAACAACAGTGTATAGACCAGACTACCATGTCCAGAGCGCGTGAATATTAAAGGCAACCAACTTGTGTTCGGCTTTTCTCTGATTGGCCGCGCCCCCCCGCCCCCACGCGCAGGCAAGCGCAGCCGTCCCACGTCCCAAATGAAATCCAGCGAGCAAGCGCGGCAGCGCGGGCAACCAACTTGTGTAGTGTTGGGCTGCTGTTCCAACGCACTTGTGTTGGGCTGCGGTAGCAGTGGAGCGCTGCTGACTGATTATTATGTTTCGCGTTTTTATACAGTTATGAAATAATAAACACTGTTAGGACTCGCAATAATAAACACTGTTACGACTGTCTGACTCTTAATAATAAACACTGTTAGGACTATCTGACTCTTACTAATAAACACTGTGTTAGGACTATAAACACTGTTAGGACTATCTGACTCTTAATAATAAACACTGTTACAGTGTTAGGACTATCTCGAGTCACGCGTCACTACTGTAACTAGAAACTCTGTGTGTCACTGTACATCAGTAACGTTATTTCGCGTTTTTAACGTCAGCGGGGCGATGCGGTGGTTTGTCCCCGGCTAACGTGCACCGCCGCCGGCTCTACTCGGTCCAGCTCCAGCAGCAGCGGCCGTTCCTCCGTTGTAGAACGAAGCCCTTCAATGACCGCGCTCTCATATTTTGCGAATGCATAAACGATATCTTAAATTATGGCTATGTGTCTAATATGGCTGTCGCTTATCAATGACTTCGCGACAGCCATATTAGACACATAGCCATAATTTAAGATATAGTTTATGCATTCGCAAATATGAGAGCTCTGTCATTGAAGTGGGTGGTGGCAGTGTAACAGCGTTCACCCTGATGTAAAGTAGCGATTTTTATTGTTTTGTCATGACAACCCAATTACATAATCCAACATATGTGTAAAGAAACAACATATTCCAGTTAACGGTATATTTTTTAATGATTCATTACGGTATAAATTAGGTTAACTGGAGCTGTGGAGGCTTCTTGCTGAAGAGCCAGCGGGGCGACGCGGTTGTTTTTTCCCCGGCTTGTGCGCCGCCCGCGGCTTGACTCGGTTCAGCGTTCACCCTGATGTAAAGTAGCGATTTTTATTGTTTTGTCATGAAAACCCAATTACATAATCCAACATATGTGTAAAGAAACAACATATTCCAGTTAACGGTATATTTTTTAATGATTCATTACGGTATAAATTAGGTTAACTGGAGCTGTGGAGGCTTCTTGCTGAAGAGCCAGCGGGGCGACGCGGTTGTTTTTTCCCCGGCTTGTGCGCCGCCCGCGGCTTGACTCGGTTCAGCGTTCACCCTGATGTAAAGTAGCGATTTTTATTGTTTTGTCATGAAAACCCAATTACATAATCCAACATATGTGTAAAGAAACAACATATTCCAGTTAACGGTATATTTTTTAATGATTCATTACGGTATAAATTAGGTTAACTGGAGCTGTGGAGGCTCCTTGCTGAAGAGCCAGCGGGGCGACGCGGTTGTTTTTTCCCCGGCTTCCATGTGCCGCCCGCGGCTTGACTCGGTTCAGCTCCAGCAGCAGCAGCGGCCGTTCCTCCGTTGTAGGAAGCCCTTCAATGACAAGCGCTCTCATATTTTGCGAATGCATAAACTATATCTTAAATTATGGCTATGTGTCTAATATGGCTGTCGCTTATCAATGACTTCGCGACAGCCATATTAGACACATAGCCATAATTTAAGATATAGTTTATGCATTCGCAAATATGAGAGCTCTGTCATTGAAGTGGGTGGTGGCAGCTTACTAACAGTAGCGATTTTTATTGTTTTGTCATGACCAAACATAATCCCAACATAGATAGGAGGTGTACTGTATGTCAAATGTCGGTCATGTGGTGGAAGAGTTTAGCACAGTCGCACAACAGAACACCAGTGTTTCTAGTAGATATGTTTATACATATATATATACATACATATATGCGCATGCGCAGCCACTCTGCCGCGACTGCCGCGTCTCTCTTGTCTCTCTTGTCTCTCTTGCCGCAAGGCCGCGTGCTAGTGGATTGATTGATTGGCCGTGTGGCCAATCAGAGAAACGCTGAACGAAAAGCTGAACACAAGTTGGTTGCCTTTAATATTCACGCGTCCAGAGCTGGCTTTCATATCTTGCTCAGACAAAAACAGCATTCAACACGCACAGACGCAGAGGAGCAGCTCCTTAGAGGAAGTGAGAAATCTCTTCCCACCTCGAAAGAACCATAAACAGACTTGAACAAAAGACCTTCATTTCACTTGTTTAAATAAAGCATATCACAGGTAAACCATTGGAATATATGACCTACTTTTGTGTCATTTGTTTTGAGTGCACTGTCTGTTGCCAAGTCCTGGGGCAATCATTATTGTCTTACCGTAGGAGTTGGCAAACGTGCATGGATATGGAGCCAAGTTACAGCCAAGAGGATGTCGCAGTCTAGACTGTTGTTCCTTCCGTGTTTAGCCTGCAGGTGGCGACCATTCTACCTTAGCAGGTATCACAAGTGTACTGTCCCTGGTATCCTTGTGTCTTAGCAGTCATAACATTTATAATATCACTGGTATCCTTCGGTGTTAGCAGTCATATACTTATAATCACTGGTATCCTCCTGTCTTAGCAGTCATATACATTTATAATATCACTGGTATCCTTCCGTCTTAGCAGTCATACTGTATACGTTTTTATAGTATCACTGGTATCCTCCTGTCTTAGCAGTCATTTAAGTTTATATATTATCACGATTCACTGGTATTCTTCTGTCCTAGCAGTCATATACTTATAATCACTGGTATCCTCCTGTCTTAGCAGTCACATACTGTACATTTATAATATCACTGGTATCCTTCTGTCTTAGCAGTCATAACATTTATAATATCACTGGTATCCTTCGGCCTTAGCAGTCATATACTTATAATCACTGGTATCCTTCCGTCTTAGCAGTCATACTGTATACGTTTTTATAGTATCACTGGTATCCTCCTGTCTTAGCAGTCATTTAAGTTTATATAGTATCACTGGTGTCCTTCCGTCTTAGCAGTCATACTGTATACGTTTTTATAGTATCACTGGTATCCTCCTGTCTTAGCAGTCATATACATTTATAATATCACTGGTATCCTTCCGTCTTGGCAGTCATACTGTATACGTTTTTATAGTATCACTGGTATCCTCCTGTCTTAGCAGTCATTTAAGTTTATATAGTATCACTGGTATTCTTCTGTCCTAGCAGTCATATACGTTTATATACTGTAGTATCACTGGTATCCTTCCGTCTTAGACTCTTAGCAGTCATATACGTTTTTATACTGTAGTATCACTGGTATCCTTCCGTCTTAGCAGTCATATACGTTTATATACTGTAGTATCACTGGTATCCTTCCGTCTTAGCAGTCATATATGTTTATATACTGTAGTATCACTGGTATCCTTCCGTCTTAGCAGTCGTATATGTTTATATACTGTAGCATCACTGGTATCCTTCCCACCTTGTCTGGAACCACAAGTACATGTTTCTAACCTGTAGCACTTTGAGATGCCAAAGTGCAATATAAATACAAAGTATTACTATTATTATTATTATTATTATTATTATTATTATTATTATTATTATTATTATTATTATTATTATTATTATTATTATTATTATTATTATTATTATTATTATTATTATTATTATTATTATTATTATTATTATTATTATTATTTTATTATTATTATTATTATTATTATTATTATTATTATTATTATTATTATTATTATTATTATTATTATTATTATTATTATTATTATTATTATTCAAGGAACCTTCTCTCATGTGTCTACTCTGTCTACCTCTCAGCCATCCAACTGTCTCAGTAAAAGAAAATGAAAATAGTAATACCGCTCACTCTAATTAAAAAAAATAAAATAAATGGTTGTTTAGTGTCACCTAGCATCCATGGCACTCTCTCCTGGTCATGAAAGGTCATGTGGAGGTCAGAGAGGTCATTCTTCATCACTCTCTCCTGGTCATGAAAGGTCATGTGGGTTCAGGGAGGTCATTCTTCATCTCACCACATTGAACACAGGGTCAAGCACCTGCATTTCATCAGAGAAACCACTCTTCATCCGTCTAGATCTACAACTCTGCCTTGTTCCTCTACAGTCTCTTCTCTCTCCTCGCTCTCATTCCTCTATACATATGTCCTCTGTACATATATACCAGTCCACCCTCTTTTCTCTCTCTCTCTCTCTCTCTCTCTCTCTCTCTCTCTCTCTCTCTCTCTCTCTCTCTCTCTCTCTCTCTCTCTATCTCTCTCTCTCTCTCTCTCTCTCTCTCTCTCTCTCTCTCTCTCTCTCTCTCTCTATCTCTCTCTCTCTCTCTCTCTCTCCACCCTCCTCACCCTATCATCCTAGTCCCTCATACCCCAGGCTCATTCCACTACACCCTAGTCCCTCACATCATTCCTCCACCCCCACACCCTCTTCTCTCTCTTTCCCCCCATCATTCCTTCCATTCCTCTATACATCCCGGTCCACACCGTTGCTCCACACCTCCACCCTTTTCTCTCTCCTCCTCCATCCTCCTCCCTCGTTCCTCTGCTCTGCTCCGGCCCCTATAGTCCCCTGTCTCCTCCACCTGCCAAAGCTACAGACTCCTGCAATATTAACACTGTGATAATATAACCGTTATGCGCACTGAAGTGGGGTGAAATTGAGGCAAATCTCAATTAGACAAGGTTATTATTTAATATTTGCTCCGACTTCCTAATCTCATTACCCGCCTTTTTCTTTCTGTTTTGCAGCCCATTGCTGGGAGTTTTAATAATACATGAGCTGCAGTCACAGGTCTGCTGTGGAGAGCGCGGTGATGGTGGTTGTGGTTGATTTCAGAGGAAATACTATCAATTCCAAATTCTGGAAAAAAGCAAATGCCTTTTCTTTAGTAGGTTAGGATACGATTTCCAAACAGAAGAACTTGCTTAGAAATTATAAATTTTTTGTATTTTCTTTGTCAGAATTTTGTATCTACAGTATTCATTTTGATCATGAACATAGCTTTTTTACAAATAAATAAATAACACACACATACATAATAAAAAAAACACCAGTTCTGATATTCACAGAAAGTCGGGCAGTCAACAAATTGAGAATAATTTGTGAACAAAATGAGGAATGAATTGAGCAACAGAACAACAGAGAACAGAACAAAACGGAGAAAGAAAAAACAGTCCCTTGCAACCAACTTCCTCTTGTTATTCAGCACTGCCATTGTTCTAATTGTTCTTAGTGTGATGGAATGGGAAGTGTGAACCCATTATCAGGAGCGAGAGGAGTTTGGAGCTGCCATCTTCCAGTGTCAGCTCTTTTAGCGAAGCCAATATTTTAATCCTGCCTGACAAGACCAGGATCTGCTTACTGTAATCCCATTACAGGCGTGCCCATTAAACTACAGTAGGCTCACACTTCCCTGTCTGTTGTACAGACTAGCTTAGTGTGTGAACGAGGCAGACGGCGCCAGTTTCAGGCCCTACTGCAGGCATTTTCAATGGCAGCTCCGGTGTACCTTAGGGTGCATCTTTGACACGTCTTTAATGCTTTTAATATAACCACAAACACACAACCCTTTCTGAAGAAATTAGCCGTTCCTCTGCAATGGCATAATATGTGATCTATTTGTAAACGGTAGAAGTGGTGGGGGTGAGGTGTTCAGGTGAGGTGTAGGGGTGAGGTGTACGGGTGAGGTGTAGGGGTGATGTGTAGGGGTATGGTATTAGGGTGAGGTGTTAGGGTGAGGTGTAAGGGTGATGTGTAGGGGTGAGGTATTAGGGTGAGGTGTTAGGGTGAGATGTAGGGGTGAGGTGTAGGGGTGAGGTATTAGGGTGAGATTTAGGGGTGAGGTGCAGGGGTGAGGGGTAGGGTGAGGTGTTAGGGTGATGTGTAGGGGTTAGGGTGAGGTGTTAGGGGGAGGTGTTAGGGTGAGGTGTTAGGGGGAGGTGTTAGGGTGAGGTATATGGGTGAGGTGTAGAGGTAAGATGTGTTAGGGTGATGTGTAGGGGTGAGGTGTTAGGGTGAGGTGTTATGGTGAGGTGTATAGGGTTGAGGTGTTAGGGTGAGATGTAGTGGTGAGGTGTTAGGGTGATGTGTTAGGGTGATGTGTAGGGGTGAGATGTTAGGGTGAGGTGTTAGGGTGAGGTGTAGGGGTGAGGTGTTAGGGTGATGTGTAGGGGTGAGGTGTTAGGGTGATGTGTAGGGGTGAGGTGTTAGGGTGATGTGTAGGGGTGAGGTGTAGGGGTGAGGTGTTAGGGTGAGGTGCAGGGGTGATGTGTTGGGAGGTCATGGTCAGTTCTGTGATGCCAGACCACAAGGCTACAATACAAAAAAATAGCAACAGAGTGTCTGCAGAGAAAATAAGTGCCAGAAATATCAAAACAAGAGTTGGTCTCCTGGAGGTGCTGTTGTAACGAGAGAACTCTTCCTCAGACGAGGGAACTCCTCCTCCTCCTCAGAAGAAGAAGAACATCTGTTGGGTTCAGCAGGGTAGAGCTTACAAGGGAAGAGCTACACACTCTCTCAACCTACATGAGACATTGATTTGGCAGTCGAAGAGTTCGGCAGGTGAAGTAAATGGCCACGTTTGAGAGAGTGCTCTATATACCATACTGTACGTACGTCGACCAGCAGGTTTTAAGGAAGGATCCAGACCCCCCCCCCCCCCCCCACAGAGCTTCTGTCGAAGGTCAGGGTTCGCATCGGCCTTTCCTCAGTGAGCAGCTTTTAACCTTGTGCCAGCTCCATCATTCACAGGCTGGGGTGATTGCTGCTGAAGGGGGTCTGGTCTGGATTAAGAACAGGCGGAGGTCTTAAAGCAGGTTATAGCTCGAGAGGCCCCTCTCCTAGTCTATACTAATCATTATTATTATTATTACTGCACCTTATAGTTCCAGTTAGGGGGTGGGAAATTATATACCGGTATATTTGTGTATATTAACAAATGGTTCCCAAATCCATGTGTGATGTCATCAGGAATAAAGTTGCTCCCAGTGAATGCGAACTTGTATGAATGTGAAACTACAGAATGATTTTGTGAAACTACAGAATGATTTGATTTTGTGGACCTACAGAATGATTTTGTGGACCTACAGAATGATTTTGTGAAACTACAGAATGATTTTGTGGACCTACAGAAAATGTACCCTCTTCCCTATAATGTCCCCTTGGGTGTTCTGTTCTCCCTGTCACATCTCTCCCCAATGTGCTCGATGGAGCAGGCCAGACTTCTCTACCTGATGACATCACACGTATGAGTCTTCACTGGGTGGATTTCAGAGAGCCTTGCTCATCTTCACAAATATTTATTGTACTTTCCTAAGCAATAGGAATCATTTCTATATGAATTCTTCTTCGAGTCACTTGCTAGAGGCACTCGTTAAAAATATCTTAGTCATTCCAAAAGGCAGCACTTGTGCAAAGACATGATTCCCCCCTAGAGTCGAAAGAGAAAGTTAACCAATGGCTTTTGAGTATTGTGATGTTAGCTGTGTAGCCTGTGTGCTGCACAATATGAATATTCTATAATAATTGCACCGCTGAGAACCATGGCAAGAAACAGGGCGTTCCCATATACCTCCTGTACTATTAAAATATGTTTAGACAGTACTACGAGGAAAAACAAATAAACCAAGATGTATACGTACATTATATTGTTACCATCCAACAATTTATGATATAGTAACCAAGATGGTGGTGCGGTTGACATGCAAGCATCTAATAATTAGCGGTAATATACAGTCACATACACAGACGTCGAAGGCAACCATGCAAGGTGCCAACCTGCTTGTTTGGGATTCAGTGCCTTGTTCAAAGATCGAACCGGAAACCTTTCGGATTACCAGACGACCGCTCTCTACCTCCGGAGCCACCGCCGCCACCGCCTGTGGCTCCCATGTATAAATCACGCCGGCTCTCAGCAGTCAAGCCCGGATCGAACCCTCCCTCGACCAGATGGCCAGGTTGGATTGCACAAAATGCTCATTGAGGAGGGAGAGCAAATTAAATCAGATGGCAAGCGATCAAGCACAGTTTGAACAAAGCTTAATCTATCTAAGTGGTGTTAGGTTGATAAAGGCTCTTGGCTCGACACAATTGGGTAACGAGAACACATTGTGTTAAAGTCCCCCCATCTTAAACTGGCCTAGCGTGCCAACTAAGCCCAAGCCAATTAGCACAGGGTCCTTTTACCTTTTTGATTTAATCTGTCTCCAGCCACATAAATCACAATGGTTGTGTAGATGACAGAAATTGTACCCTAACGAAACAAAGCCTCAGGCATTCCTCCTTGATTCATGGATCATAACGTTGCCACGTCAATGTCAATTCTGAACTGGATATAAAGTCAATAGGCCTGTATTATGATTTAAGAGGGGTGGGTGTATTGCAGACTTCAAATCCATTGCCTTGATGGTGAGGTTGTGGCAGGATGTGGGGGTGGGGTCACCAGTTGGGTCAAACTAGCCACGATTGAGTCACAAAAGACCCCCAGACAGAGTTAATACCATTAACGTGGTGGAGCCATGGAGGAAAAGTTCAGGGTGCACATCTATCTGAAGCCAGGCCTGCACAGGAATGAATGAAATTGACTCTTTCGCTCTCTGGTCAATTATTCAATTACTTCTCATGAACTGGCGTTTGACCCCAGTACTTCCTATTGACTTTGTAAGCCGAGCATGAACGATTAGAAAAGTGGAAGATTGGAGTCCGTTTGATTAGAAGGACCCCAGTAGATCGCTGGTTCCCGGCTCGATATGTTGCGCTTTGCTAGTTTATATCACAGCCGGGTGAATTAACATAGACTGAAATTAACTTTAGATTTCCTGGGCGACAGTATGTCATGTAATTTAATTGTACTTACTCAGACCTTACTTTCAACAACTTCGGGGTAAGTGTTTGATAAATAAGTGGCCCGCATTTTATGTTTAGGTGATATAAAAAGGCTTCTGAGTAAGTCAAATTAAATGACATGACGTCGCGTTGCCCAGGAGATTAAAAGTTTATTTCAATGCTGTAATTTAAGCTAGTGAAGCGTATAGCCCTACATATACTGTAGAGCCAGGAAACAACAGCCTAGTAGAGAGCCAGCTGTTGTCCTAAAGCTGCCAGGCTGTGGGGGCATAGTTAGCCTTGTTTACAGCTGTTGAAATTAAGATGTTATACAGTACAAATTCCTTTTTGGGGGGGATTAAATCGAAAAGCCCCACAGAATGGGGAGAACCCCCCCCCCCCCCCCCACACACAAGTTTCAACCGTAATTACTGAATTTATCCTTGTGTTAAGTTAAGTGTTCGATTATTGCCATTTTCAGTGCACAAACCCCCAGACTCCCTATGTATCATTACCTCTTTGCAATTTAACTCTTTATCTCTCTCTCTCTCTTGCTATTTTACCATTATTTTCTCTTTTTCCTGCGATTGTGGTGTATATGTACGCTAGTCTGAGTATATCTAATTAGACACCACAGTGACCTAACGAGCTGGGTCACAGCCAATATGAGGAAACTAATGAACCTCTTACCCCGTCCTCTAGAGAGTCTACAGCTGAGCACTGTGGGGAATGATGGTGCAGAGGTGAAGATTCCTGCACAACTCCCTTTCCCTCCATTTTCTTCCTCACTGTAAAAAAAGATAAAATAATAATAATAATTCAAATATACATTATATATATATAGTTTAGGTGCCAATCTTCTTTATCCCAACTATTTCTGATTAGCTCATTCGTATTTGGTTGATTCAACAACAACAAAAAAGCCAACTCAGCGAGGTTACTTGGGGAAAAAATTGTCCAATCTATGACTTTTTACAGTGCAGCTTTGCCATCCAACTCTGCACTCAACCTCGTGTGTTATAGGGGTGGGAATCACCAGTTTCATCATGATACGATACGATATCGATTCTTTGGACAACGATACGATATTTGCCGATATCACAAAGTCTCTCACGATACAATACGATTAGATTAGATTCAGGTGCCTGCAATCGATACGAGATGATATCATATGCCCATTTAACACAATCAGTAACATTTAAAAAAAGGTAACGAAAATATCATTTGACATTTGTATTTTTGAGCTCTTCCAGACATTTAAAGGAAAATCAATCTATTGTTTTTAATACAAATAGACCTCCTGTTCACTGTAAAGTGCCACGTTTTGATATATTGAGCTTTAAACTTTAAGCTCCATTTTTTGGAACTCAAAACTCAACCTAAAACCCCTCCCTACCTCCCTCTCCCAAACCGTTCCTACAACAATTTGTTGATGTTGCATGATCATGTGTATACTGTAGGCCTACATTTATTATGTATTATATTGTTTATGTTTAAATAACATTTAAACATCAAACTCCTCTGACCTCATCTGGTCTTTCCAAAGACACGCGCACACACACAGAAAGGGGGAAAGCTATGCTGTAACGTCTACACACACGGAGCTACTGCTGTTGTTCTTGGGCGGATATGAGACTCGCCACAGGATTTTCAAAATAAGAGTATCGATATGAATCGATCTTATTACATTGCATCGATCCGATTCGATCGTTGATAATTACATCGATGTATCGATCTGGATCGATGTATCGTCCCACCCCTAGTGTGTTATGCCTCAAACTCCACCTGGCAGCCATATTTGCTGCCATAATAGATGCATAGGGCTGCGTCATTAGACTCTTTGAGTTTTCCGAGCCACGTACTAGACACAAAACGGCAACAGAAGCACAAAGACAAAATCTGTTGAACTGTATCTTAACAATGAAAATATCATCTCCGGCGTGGTACAGTACTGTATGAATGTATAATTATTCCTCCCTGTTCACTTGAATTTGGAACATCTGCGGTGCATGAATACATATCCACAGGCAGCCTGGTGTATTCATATTATATCCATTCTTGTTATCTTGTGCGTTAAAAATACACTTTCTGCTACACACACCAACAGATATGAAACTAGAAAACAATCTGCATCCCCAGGGAAGGGTATGACATAAGCCTTTAATATGTATATAGTTTTCTTTTTGTTTGTCACAGTAACATTTGAAGTAGCACAGGATGGGGTCCGTGCTGAAGTGACTGACTGCTGTGCTGGAGATGTGTAGTTATGCCTGGCTGAGTGGAGAGGAGCCCGGCTCTCTGCCACGGGGGGGGGGGGGGGGGGGGGTGTTTTGTGTGTGGGGTTCGCCTCGCTGTCTGCCACCGTATGCCGCGTGGGTGGACTCACTGGGCTTCTTTTTGCCTGTCTGTATACGTTCTCAGGTCCCGTGTCTCTCCTGTGTGCCATAGAAATGAACTGAGGAGCTGGAAGAGAGCAGCACTTGTTACTTCCCTCATGAACTCCGAGATTGACGTCCAGCGTGGAGCCATGCGACTGCGGAGGAGCCACGGATTAGCTGCCCTGTTGGGTGTGGCCACCTGCCTCAGTGCCTTCCGCCTCACTACTGCCATAGATATCCCACTGGAAGGTAAGACTTCTACTTGGGATTTGGAGTGAACAACACGCGGTTTATGTATTTATGAATTCATTCATAAAGTACTGTAGAGTACTATTTTCCAATCGCTGCAGAGGTTAAAGCCCCAAACCTGGAATTTGTTTGACCATACAATGTTCTTAGAGTTTGATTTGTACTAGAAGATGTGCTTCTAGTAACTTCTCCATCCACTAAACTGAATCTATAGTTACTAATAGAGTATAAGGCCAAAACTGAATATTGTTTTACATGCTTGATAGTGAATTGTAATTGGAAGCTGAACTCGTCTTGGCTCTGAGAATGTGAAGTGAGAAGATAATGAAGGATGGCCGCCGCTCACCTGGCTGCATCTCGACTGCGGTGCTGCTGGGACTGGGAGAATCAATACAAACTGAAGGAAGCTTAGATCCATGCAGTGTTTGGGTCTTTCAGACCTTCGCTAGAGTACACATGTATTCTCTGATGCTCAGATGAAGGGCTGAAAGCTCAAAATAAAGACACTGCATAATAAGATTAAAAATAAATAAATAAATACAAATCAAGATTGTGAATGTAAAGTAAACCGTTGTTTTCCACCTGGCTGGTTTAAATAACAAAGAGAGAAGATCAGCATGAGAGTCCGCACATGCAGGGGACCCTGAATTTACATGAATTTACCCTGAATTTACCCCCAATTGATACGATTTTGTCCAATGTCCATCTGAGAAGATATTTGATGTTGGATATGATCGGTCTGTCTGTCTGTCTGTCTGTCTGTCTGTCTGTCTGTCTGTCTGTCTGTCTGTCTGTCTGTCTGTCTGTCTGTCTGTCTGTCTGTCTGTCTGTCTGTCTGTCTGTCTGTCTGTCTGTCTGTCTGTCTGTCTGTCTGTCTGTAGTAGGCAACAGAGATTTAAACCTATGATCAGAATAGTCACTCTTTTACATTATTCTGTACTAACTACATATTGGTGAAGAATATTCCCCATTTTGCTGCAGACACCCTGGCATCCTTGCAAGGACCTTTGTGAGGTGCCCAGACTAGCTGTTTTTGAGACCCACCCCCAACGCTCTTGACGTTCCGCCTGACCACAGAGATCGGTTTATCGCTGTCAAAGACATAGACATGATACAAATTTTCTGGCGTTTTCCTTGTTTGAATCAGGTTTCGTGTTACCTCTCGCTGCTGCCACTGTGTGTACAGTATAATATCCACCGTTTCCTTGGAAACACGTGGCAAGTGTTTCTCTCTCTAAAATTATTCAGAAATATTTCTTAACGGCCTGGTAAAGAGTTCAAACAGTTTTCTTCTATTCCCCCCCCCCCCCCCCTTTTTTTTACAACACATACACAGCGCATCCTGGTTGATACTGGGAAACTGTTTTTAAATAAAATTTACAATGCTCTATTTTGCAATCAACATACGCGTTATCATTCTTTTTTTTTTCGGTTTTAAGCGGATAGTTGCTTACGTCAGAAGGGGATTATTTTTAAACTACTGTCTGTGTTTTTGTTTGTTTCCCTCCGCTGCCATGGATTATCTAGTTTTAGGTCATATGAACAGTAAGTTTCGCCCCGGCCGTGCTCTAGAAGACTATTAGTGATGAACTCTCCTCTCCTTTAATCCCTCTGCTCGTGTGTGTGTTCCACCACAGCGTCACATGCCAGGGCTTCATCTCTCATACCATATCTCTCATGACGCCATGCAACCTGATTATCTGTACTTCTAGGATACATGACACACTGGTCATACTTGTCACACTCATAGATAGTAGAGCAGTGGTTCTCAACCTGTTTGATGATACAAGAGTATAAATTCCAAGGCACACCTGAACATTTTGCGTATAAATGTGATGAAACGAGTACTAGAGACTGTAGAGAAACGTGAACAGCTGCAAAAAAAATTATTATTATAGGCTGACTTCATTCTTTTTTTTACACTGCTTCTCTCTACCTAGCAAAAATCTCAAGACAGAACTGACTTACAAAACACACACACCAGTTCGCCCTCACACGCCAGGGTTGGGAGCTAGAATCTCAAGACACACCCGAACTGACTTCCAAGACACACACACCAGTTCGCTCCACACGCCGGGTTGAGAACCATTGTGCCGGAGAGACCATTCCTAACACATCTCACTTCATACAGAGATGGATAACCCAATAGCACATGTGTTAAGAGACGTGCGTTTGGCCTATGGCGTGTTTCTCTCTTAACACTACTGTCCCTGTGTGTGTGTGTGTGTGTGTGTGTGTGTGTGTGTGTGTGTGTGTGTGTGTGTGTGTGTGTGTGTGTGTGTGTGTGTGTGTGTGTGTGTGTGTGTGTGTGTGTGTGTGTGTGTGTGTGTGTGTGTGTGTGTGTGTGTGTGTGTGTGTGTGTGTGTGTGTGTGTGTGTGTGTGTGTGTGTGTGTGTGTGTGTGTCTGTGTGTTGCCCAGTCGCGCAGCTGCCCACCATCACAGCCCAGTCCCCAGGCTCTCTCGTCGCCTTCCCCTTCGACGAGAGCTTCCCCATGACGTGTGAAGCCAAAGGGAATCCCAAGCCACAGTGAGTACTACTGAGCACCGCGTGTATCTCCCGATCTCCGGCAGATGGGAGAAGGAGGGGAGCCCTCGGGAGCTTGTTAGCCGCCAAAAACATACCACCACCAACACTACTACTACTCTTGCTGCTACCAGTTTGGCACGAACACTCTGCTGTTTTGTGTGTTCCGTGTTGTGTTTACGTTTGTGTTTATCTCTTTATTTTTTGGGGGCTTTGACAAACTGAACATACTGCCTTCTTGGCTGAATTCACAAGCACGTTCCCACGGTTGACTTTTCAGTATCGCCCCTTGACGAGCTCTTAACCGTCGCTTTGTGTAGGTTCCGGTGGACAAAGGACGGAGTGGAATTCGACCCCTTCCTAGACCCCCGGCTGACGAGAGAGGAGGATTCTGGGACGTTTCTGATACCGAACAGTGGGAATCTCACGGAGTACCAGGGAACCTACCGCTGCTATGTCTCCAATGACCTGGGGACGGCCATATCGGAGGAGATACAGTTCGTTGTGCCCCGTGAGTAACACACAACCACTCGGTCTGCGCAGTGATTCAGGGCCCAGGATCCTGTGCATTGTGAGTTGTTCATTGTATTGGCCGTGGCAGAAAGTCATTAAGCCCTGCCGAGCGTGCGTTCCACCCCCGTTCATCTCTCGTCTCTCTCCCGCCCCTACAGAGCAGAGGGGGTGAAAGCGTTGAGTGTGATCTAGCCTCTCCATCATTTCCCTTGGTGCATTTTTTCATTTTTGTTTCAAAGCATAGTACATAAATCCGCAAAAGAAAATCCACTCTGAGGGGAACTGTGACAACGGTTTGGCAGTGATTCAACCACTCAGCAATGCTGACAAGCCAGGCACCAGTAGTGATGACGTCTGTTTCTTCCTTGTGAGCCAATATCTGGAAAAGATGTGCCATAGAATTCAATTCACTGAATAGTACAGGGGAACCACAAACGGTTACTCACACCACATGCAAAAGACAAGAATGATATGACTGCCATCTTCTGGCAAAGATGAGAACTACACATCACTCGATGGCTCCACTCATGTACTGTGATTTGTTTACTTTTCCTATTTCAGACGTTCCGAAGTTTCCTAAAGAGAAGTTTGATCCCTTGGAGGTTGAGGAGGGCCAGCCTTTCATCCTGCAGTGCAACCCACCTAAAGGCATCCCACCTCTCCAGATATACTGGATGACCATCAGTAAGTTAGATTTCCCACCTCTCCAGATATACTGGATGACCATCAGTAAGTTAGATTTTCCACCTCTCCAGATATACTGGATGACCATCAGGGGCGGATTTAGGATTGTAGCAGATCCGGGGCTTAGCCCAGATAGGTGACATTTTTTTACTTCGACACTACAACCTTTAACTTATACCACCACCTTAAAGCGGACAAAAGGCACTAGAGAACACTTACATTCACACCCTTTAATTAATGAAGTAAACAATAATAATAATGAATAATAATAATACACTGTATTTGTATAGCACCTTTCATACAAGAATTGCAGCTCAAAGTGCTTCACAGCAGTAAAAAAAGACAGGCATAAAATGAGCACAACATTGGCAGATCAAGAGCAATGCATTAAGTGCAGACATAAAGCATAAAATAGATAGCAGCAAAATAGACAAAGTCAAGGTAAGACATAGAACATTAAATCACGCCTAACGCCTTGCGGCCGCTATTGCACTCCATTTGAAACGATGTGGCTTGGTGTCTGGGCCGAGCTGCGGCCTGCGGGCGGGGTCTAACTACTCGTTCAAGCCAAACTCTTATAACGCATGCATCGACGAGGGTCGGGTTCATGTTCAATGCTGGATTACGTTTGCACCTTGATCGACATCAGCACTTGGAATGGCGATCAGATAATTGGAATATTCTTTTCGGGACAGATCCTGGTCAAGGTAAGGACTATATGGTATCAATATTGCGTTGATCCAAAAATTCCTTCATGCTGATCGGGGCGTGTGTGTGTGTCTGGCGTGTTCCGTTGGTTGCGATCAAAGCACGGAGGGGCGCCCCCCCCCCCCCCCCCCCTTCATGCATCCATGATGAAACATAATACCGATAATCTAAATTTGATTTGAGAACAGTAGCTAGTCCAGGGAAGAAACGATAACGCGTTTACTAGAATACACGTTGCCGGCCATTACGAAGCATTTTGGAAATGACACCAGACCACCCTGAAACTACACTCATATTCACGACGGTATAAAACGGAAATGTATGGATGGAAAAATTATCTGTTTTTTGCATCTTGACCGGAAAAAACTCAATGACAATCGACTATATTATTAGATCCATAGCTATAATATATAATATAGCTTTAGGCCTGCAAACACAGCCACGTATCCCCATGTTAAAAGGCGCTGGCCTTTCAACAGTAACCGTAAACAGCGCCATCTGGCGCTGAAAGTGTTTCACCGTTTCACTGTTTCTGTCCCCTCAGGTCTCCAGCACATAGAGCAGGACGAGCGCGTGTCCATGGGACTGGATGGGGACCTGTACTTCTCTAACGCCGTGGACAAGGACAGCAGGAGGGACTACTGCTGCTTTGCCGCCTTCCCCCGCATACGCACCATCGTCCAGAAGACCGCCATGTCCGTCATTGTCAAGACCAGTGAGTCAGCTAGAAGTCAACAGTTTACATTTGATTTTATTTCTTCTTCTTTTTTAACCACGTGTCTGTTTGGGCCTTGTGGATATTCAAACCAACATTATGCTATTCCATAGAAAATCCTCAATCTAGTTATCACTTTGATAACATTGATAATGTTCTACCCATACTCGATGGAATGCCTCCATAGCCATCCAAGTTTGATTTTTTCATTGTATCATAAATCATTATAGACGCTCACATGAAGCCTTCAGTCAAAGGGCTATTCCAATGTACTTAGCTTCCATTTGTATACTCAAATCATAGTCATTCTCAAGTGGGAACACTCAAAACGTACAGTCTTTCGATAACAAGGAGTGAGTCGACATTGCGTCATTCTGAAAACTTGGAAAAAATGGAACTGGAACAGCTCTTTGTCCCCCGAACGTTTCATCTGATGTGACGTGTCACTGATTTTGTTTTGTCGACTCCGTGCTTCATGTGTCCTTGTGTTCATCTTTTTATTTTTACTCTCATCCGCCCTCCATTTCAGAAACATCAAACACTGGCACGAGTCCCAACGGTGGTGAGTTAGAAAGAACGTGTTCTATCACACATCATACCCTTGTCATCCTCTTTGTTAGATTAGATTAGATTAGATTAAAATGTATTGTCATTATACAGCACAAGTACATACAACGAAAATAAGTTTGGCATCAAGTGCAAATGTAGCAGTAAAGTGTAACAGCAATATACAATGTACAGGTTTAAACAAAATAATTTTTATACTCTCTAATGTCCATTTAATGCATAACATTATTTTGTTGAAGTCACATCCTTCTGTACAACGTTTATATTCTCCAAGCTAATGCAATCCGGCAAAGGAGACCCAGTCTACTGTCACCCATTGATGCTGGCAAGTCAGAGAAGCGGATGGTCAAAGGAGAGGAGATGATGTTGGAGTGCATTGCAGAGGGATTGTGAGTCATGATACCTTTGTTCTTTAAAACCATTGGTTCTTGGGAGGGGGGGGGGGGGGTCCTTGACGTGAAAAGGTTTGAGAATTGCTGCTTTCAATTATCCAGGATTGTTTTTAACCGTATCAATGTGGTGTATATTGACCAGTCAGACGATTACCATTTGACTTAGTTTGAATTCACTCATTTTAAACCAGATAATAACAGTCAGTGTATAAAGAGGCTCAGTCGACCAGCATGAAAACCTGGTATTTCATGTATTTGGTGGTGGGGTTACCCATTTGTTCATGTTTGGATCACTGACTGGGTTCTTTAACTTTTGCAGCCTGGAACTTCAATTGAGTGAATTCAGTCATAGACCCGCGCTCATTAAGACATATTAGTGTTTTTGTCTTTGGGGGGGACAGATCAGAAGGATAAAGAAACTCTTCTTTAGAAAATATGGTAATATCTGTGACCTCCTTCCATCTACTGTGATATATATTTTGAGCTATCTTTCTCTTAAGAGACGCACTAATACAGATACTCGTATCAGGCGAAATCGAATTATTACTATCAGAAAACTTCCCCCAAAATAAAGCCTCTTGTATACAAAAGTCTAAGTAAAGCAATTTGATTTTCTGTCTCGTCCACACACAGATGTATTCTACAGTACACATTTCTAATGTAGAAAAATCTTATCTCAAATCGTTTTAGTAAAACTAAACAAACTACCGTATATGTTTATTATTTTCGGATTTTACAAAGTGTGTCACATCCAACATTAGTGTTAGATAAACGGGTTCTCAGACAGTAATCTCTGTTTCCCGTGATGTCTGCGTTGTGTTGTTTATACCTTACTCCTCGTACTGGCTGGCAGCCTGGCACTCTCTCTCTCCCCGGTAATGCATCTGACTCAGAAGAAAACGACACACTGGAAACATGATACCTTTCCTTGATGTTGATGTTTATTCTATAAACATAGCCTCTGTACCAGATGGAAAACAGTTCTGAAAGGTCTTTGAAGGTCTATCGAATTCCTTAATTCTACCGGTCTCTCATGCTATCAGTTCGAAGATGGTTGAGGCCTAGTGGTTAGCCAAAAACCTTCCCTGTTAGCCGAAGCTAGCCATCTCGTGGCATTCCCCCTCCCCCACCCTCCGGCTATCGGAGGGTGAAAATGGATCTCTGCTGTCTCTCTCTTAACGTCCCTATGTGTCAGCTTCGCGTCCTAGTCTGACTCAACCCGGAAGAACCCCCAGCTATGGAGTGTATTTCCCTAGCAACGGCTGTTAGCCATAGCAACGTCTCTCTCTCTCTCTCTCTCTCTCTCTCTCTCTCTCTCTCTCTCTCTCTCTCTCAACTGTTACTATAGCAACAGTGGTGACACCGCTGACCCAAATCTTCCCCTATCAGCGGCCTGCTATCTCTGTGACCTTGGCTCTAGCACTCACACACCCTGCTCTGTGGCTCTCCCACCGTCTAACTTGGAAACACACACTGGCTGTCTCCTCTTTTAAGATCTATAGATCCGTCAGAGTAGATGACTGCTGTCATCTACAGATATTTCCATTATATACACATATGAAAAACAAGTCGGATCTCACATTAGGAACAAATAAACACAAGTCTACAATAAAGGCCAATAAAACAAATAACTTAAAATTAAATAAATAAATAAATCAAACAATTGCAATAAAGATATGCATCCTATATATTGTAGCTGTCGTAAAACCCTGTGCATCCCCAGGAGAACATGAAGAAATAAACACACCCATTCACCTTCTCCCGGCGTACACAATAAGCTATATTTATGTTGTGCTAACGCCACATTTCAATCTCTGTAATATATCTTAAATATATCTTATATCAATATATCTTATATATCTTCCCCATTCACAAATGTATTTATTTCTGTAAGATATTTGCTCATATGAGGTAACTTTACCAAGTTCTATGAACAAGTCTTGAAAAAAGGGCTCCTCCAGAGTCTTCCATCCTCTCTTGAGAACCTCCCTTCCAACCATGATACTAGTGAGGATCACATCCGCATCGGCACAGTGGGCCACCTGCTTAGGGTCTCCCAGTATGTATAGTCTTGGACAAAAGGGGAAATCAACCGCCAGTCACATCTAGAATACGTTCAAGGTTGCCTGGTTCAGTCATTTTAGTCCAATAACCTCAAACTATACTGTCTGTTACGGTAACGGATTGGATCAGTACTGGTCGGAATTGGCCAATACTTTAAAGTCAGCGACTCAGAATTGGTATAGGGCTCTGGAAGAGGCTGGGTAGTTAATGGTTGCTACAGACGCTGGTCGCCAGGAAGGGATTGAGAAAAAGAAGGATGGAGCTTTCTCCCACGATGGTCATGACATTTTCCTGTGGCAGCTTCTCACACGAGCCACCTGTTATTAAAAAATATCTGCCTGTCAACACACACGTGCAACCGGAGTGATCCTCTACAAATTGCCCCCGGAAACATGATGTCAGCTCCCCCAAGCCCTCATACATGGCTGCGGAAGAAGTGGCATCGTTCGCTGACGTTATGACCTCTACTTCCTGTTTACCTTGTTATTTTTTCAGTCCAACGCCGACGATCAAGTGGACGAGGATGGGTCGCAAACTTCCCGACAAAGCGCTGGTGGAGAACCATGGAAAACTGCTGACCGTGCCCAGAGTGGAGGAGGAGGACGGAGGAAAGTACATGTGCAAGGCCACGAACTTCATTGGAGAGGTCTTTCACTACTTCATTGTCACAATAGAAGGTAAGCCGTGACCCCTTACCGTGGGGTACATTTGGGTACTTGCCAATATCAAGCACTGATACTTAATAATACTGTTACAGTTCAAACAATGACTTTGAAAACATGTTTTGGTTTCATCAGATGTTCCTGACTGTTACAGATTAAATATACAACATGACAATGTTGCTGATATTTGAAGTTCATGAATATATGAATATAATAAAATGTTTAACATTACATTTTGTGTAAACAAACATGGCACTGAGTTGTAGTATTGGAGTAGTTTTACAACTACGAGCACGCGTACACAAGCACAGTATTGGACCCGATACATCGCCACTTATAATACAAGACATACATTCAGATAAAACAAAGAAAATCAGCTAAAACAATTACAGACTGAGATGCTGTGATGGCTTTGAACTATGGATAGGTTGAGAGAGTATTGATCTTTTAAAGTGTGTTGAATATTGTTACATGACAGGAGCGTCAACAGAAAAGGCAGACCTTCCAAGCTCAGAACAAGCTCAAGGAACCTTGAGCACAGTTATGTATTATGTCATGTATGTATGTATGTATGTATGTATGTATGTATGTATGTATGTATGTATGTATGTATGTATGTATGTATGTATGTATGTATGTATGTATGTATGTATGTATGTATGTATGTATGTATGTATGTATGTATGTATGTATGTATGTATGTATGTATGTATACAAAGCACAATTCTGTATTATGACATTAGAGTCAGACAATTACCATTTCAATTTAACATGAATGAATGAATGAATGAATGAATGAATGAATGAATGAATGAATTAATGAATGAATGCATGAATGCATGAATGCATGAATGAATGTGGTTCGTTAGATAAACACAGTCAGCGGAACAGACTCAGTGGAAAAGACTGCACATACCCCATAGACCAGTGTTCACTGTATACGTCAGACTCAGTGTGCGCACACAACACAGGGGCAGACAGGAACATAATCCTGGTCAGAACAACGGGGCAGACTACAATATATTCGCATTTGTTAGCCATGCTAACAATCTAAACAATCGATCCATGCCAAAGATAGATATGTAAAAGGTGAAAGACTCACATTCACAGACATGCTGATTTGGCAAAATGACATCCAGCCGTTTTCATTTGAAACAACTTTTAGTTTCTCCATAGAGCCCCGATGTACTTCTTTTAGCGCAGCAGCTCGCGCAGGTAGTGGGCAACTTAGTCACGTGACTCAGTTGGTATTGCTGATTGGCTCGAATGCGGTATGTTTGTAAACAGTGAACAGGTCTATAAGACGCATGGTTAATATGCTATTGTTTTTCTATCATCTTGCGTCTTCCCTCGGCTTGACAGGAAGCTAAAGCAACACCTCTGAAGGAGGATTCATGGGAAATGTCACTACCACTTACAATTTATTCTGTGTAGAGGCTATATATCCTCTCAAGACTGTTTACCCCCTAAGATAATAGATAATTATACCAAGCTATCAAATAGCTACATCTATTTGACAATGATATGTTAATGTTGAAGAATTCTCCACGTAGAAGCTTTCTAATTAAACGGAGCAATTGATGAAGGCTTTTAGAGAAGAAACTCTTCTCTCAGCCACTAATGACAATCTGGTTTTGATGGCCATTCTGAGAACAATATGATTCAGTGTATATTGCAGCTGTTAAAGGCCCATTCTGTGATAAAATAATAAAGGGTTTATTTACCTAATATTTTTTACATACTGTATCAATATGAGGTATATTCACATACATTCTTCATGATCTGTAGAAATTCAACTATTTGTAAATTAGAATTTACGCATTGTAAATTTAGGTCTGTTTTACTACAGTGTTTACAAACATTGCCATATAACACAACAAATTAATGTTTTTAACTCAATGAGCGCCTATGGGGTCGCTGTTTAGCGTCTGGTAAGAAGGCCATGTCTAATCTCAAGAAACTCAAGCAAACCGCGCTTCAATATATTTCCATAGAAATCATGCCATTTGTCGCTTGATTAATGAATCGTTCTGAAATAAACGCTAGATTATCGGTATTATATGTGTCCTCATGCACGAACAGAAGCGGGGGCTGAAAAGTCGCTCCTCTGTGCTTTGGTCAGCGCCAACAGCACGCACACACACACACACACACACACACACACACACACACACACACACACACACACACACACACACACACACATGCTATGATCGTTATGAAAGAAACATCAGATTAACCCAAGATTGGTAACATAGAGTCCTTACCTCACATCTGATGTACTGCAAAAAGAAGAATCCAATTTCTGATCGCCATTCCAAATATTGATCGCGTTTATTGATCCAACGTTTCTCCACCAAAACCCATGAATACACAGCTCCAGTGTCCCTCAAACTCTGTGTTATAACGTTACTATATGCCAGAGAAGGAAAACCTGGACCGGAATTGTTAGATTGCTGCACAGCCCCAGCCAGAGGGATTCCAATGCTGTGCAATACCGGCCGGAAGGCGTTAGGCGGCGGTATTGGCCTTTTGTGAGCTCAGACCCATTCCCAATGATAACGTCAGGCTGGATGGATTAAAAATGAATGGATATAGTGAATAAAAGAAATAACGATTAAAACCCGACTTTTCTCGTGATTGGCGCTCAAGCGATGGCGAGTTAACCCGACTTTTTTCGTGGTTGGCGCTGATACAGTTAAATATATTTATATTTCCTGTTGTCTAGTGTGTCTTCGTACTGCATCAATAGCTCAGTCAATCAACTAGAGTGTGAAATGTCTCTATTCTTCTAATTTCCCATTTGTTTATATTTGGATCACTGATTGGGCCTTTACAGAGGATTATGAACAACCACTACTGCATCTCCAATAAATCATAAAAGCAACAAATCAAAACGATTGATACCGGTGTCTTCATCACAGTCTTGATATCCGTTCTGTGGCGCTCATAGTGGCCCCAGTAGCCCATGGTACCGCACTAATGCGTCTGGGTGTCTCTCTTCACAGAGACACGGTACCGTACGAATACGTCTGGGTGTCTCTCTCTTTAGAGAGACACGGTACCGTACTAATGCGTCTGGGTGTCTCGCTCTTCAGAGAGACACGGTACCGTACTAATGCGTCTGGGTGTCTCTCTTCACAGAGACACGGTACCGTACGAATACGTCTGGGTGTCTCTCTCTTTAGAGAGACACGGTACCGTACTAATGCGTCTGGGTGTCTCGCTCTTCAGAGAGACACTGTACCGTACTAATGCGTCTGGGTGTCTCTCTTCACAGAGACACGGTACCGTACTAATGCGTCTGGGTGTCTCTCTCTTCAGAGCCTCCGGCGTGGGAGACTGAGCCAGAGAGCCAACTCAGAATGGTCGGCTCCGAGGTGAGCATCAAGTGCTCCGCCACCGGCACGCCTCAGCCCACCATAACGTGGAGGGTGAACGGACGACCACTGGAAGGTAGAGTCCTCGACTGGCCTCCGCACAATGCTTAAACGGACATGCCAACATTATAGGAAATGCGCTTACCGTCTTCTCCAGAGTCAGACAAGTAGATATATACCGATTTCCTCTCTGTGCGTTCAGTAGAAAGCTATCCGGCGGCAAGCTAGCCTAGTTTAGCACAAATTAATCTAATCAGTTTATGGTATGGTAAGTTTAAAACTCCGGGAGAGGTGTTTTTGGCCAACAGTTAGGCTAGCTGGTCCGTACCCGCCTCCATTTATTTATGCTAAGCTACAGTAGGATAGCTGCATCGCTTTCTACTGAACACACAGAGAGGAAATTGGTATCTATCTTCTCGTCTGACTCTGGAGAAGCTGGTGAGTAATGTTGGCGTGTTCCTTTAAGAGTTATCACAATTTACATTTCTTAAGTAACCTTGTGTCATTGGCTTTTTACCAAATGCCAGTGAGTGAATTTGAAAAGTCAAGTTGACAGCAGTCCTATTTAGTTGATTCAACCAAAACAAAAGAAGAAAAAAAGTTATTGACCATTTGTTTTAATATAATTTGTTGACATCTCACTGTCCTGTACTGACTGAACGTCTTGTCTACCGCAGAGTTCCCTGCACTCTACAGGAAGGAGTTGGACACCATCGTCTTGCACAACGCCAAAGCCTCCGACAGTGCCGTCTATCAGTGCGAAGCCTCCAACAGACACGGAACCCTCCTGGCCAACACAAACATTATGATTATGAGTAAGTATGACTCTTTTCAGTCTTGCCAAACTGTAAATCCAATTCTCTATTTTGAAGCACTGTACGCCGTGAGTCATTGAACCTTCGTCTAATAAGTCCCATTTTAAACGGGAGTCCAAATGGTTGGCAATGGCAGGGGGTGCATCTGTTTGCGAGTAATTGACAGACATGGGCATTAGTCACTGGGACGTTGCAGAGTGATGCAGTGTCTGGTGGGAGACCTGATGGTGACGCATGTACCTACTGCTCAGTGGGGCACCGAGGTGGAGGCCTGTCTGCCTGTCTCCCAGCCTGTCTCCCAGCCTGTCTGTCTGTCTGTCTGTCTGTCTGTCTGTCTGTCTGTCTGTCTGTCTGTCTGTCTGTCTGTCTGTCTGTCTGTCTGTCTGTCTGTCTGTCTGTCTGTCTGTCTGTCTGTCTGTCTGTCTGTCTGTCTGTCTGTATGTCCGTCCGTCCGTCCGTCCGTCCGTCCGTCCGTCCGTCCGTCCGTCCGTCCGTCCGCCCGCCCGCCCGTCCGTCCGTGAAGCGTGGTTCTTAGATACAGGCTCGCTCCGCACGTGTATCGACCAGCCGGTTCAGCACCATTAATTTGCTATAACAGTTCCATACTTGGAGTTTTTGGTGTCATAAGACAAACATGTGGTGCTTTTTACGTATAGATAATAAAAATAATAATAATAATGTGCTCTCCTTGGCTTTGCACAGATGTCAGGAGTTTAGCTTGTGGTGACACGCCGGATTAATAAACCAGACCGTCTTCTGAATGTCTCAGCTCCTCTCTTTGTAAACAATTAGAAGAGACAGAGCATTTTAATGGGAGGCTTTGGCGTAAACTGATAAGGTGCAGCTGCTCGGCGAACTCATTATTAACTTTTCTTTTTTTCTCCTTTGATTCCATTTTCACATTTGCACATACGTCTGACAGCCTGACAACTAAGTAGTTTTTTTTACACAAAGAATCCTACAATTAATGCTGAGGAAAAATGTAATGACAGTGTCACCTTGCTTCCACAACACTTAGTGTCGACTAATTAATCCACTCCAAGTCCAAACTTAGTTTTCCACTTCCCTCCCCGTTCACCTTTGCTTGTTTATAGTCAGTTTATGGGTTTAACATTAAGGACCATACTTAATGATCCCCTCCGCAATCGGATCGGTGTGCCAGGGTTGGGATCAATTAATTTGATCAATTCAATAAACTCAGGAAGAGGATTAGCAAACAATTCTTCGCATGCTAATGTTGTATTATCCTATTGACAAATAAATGAGAATGGATTTTCTCTAATCATTAGCATGTAAACTACGATTTCTGTTTTTATTTCTGAATTGAAAGCGACCCAACCCTGGCTCCTTCTTCCGTCTCTCTCTTTCATGTCTAATAGGGCTGGGGTACCGGCACTGATTACCTGATTCGATTCCGATTCACACGGTCCCGATTCAATTGGTGTTTCGATTCGGTCAAACAGAAGACACTGAGCACAAGGCAAATCAGACACATCCACGGGGCAGGAAGCAGATGACACTAAGCAGGAATCTTCACATATCCACTGAAAAAAAAACATAGATTCAAATATTTATTTGGGGATTAAACGATTCAATAATCGATATATTTTTTTTGTCAATAGTTTTATGTCTTAAAACTTCCATCAGTGGAAACGACTGCACATCAATGACTAGGGTCTCCTGGTTCTCCCTACAGACCTGCCTCCTATGATTCTGACTGACGAGGGGGTGGAGTACTCGGCCGTGGAAGGGAGGAACGTGATCATGCATTGTAATGTCTTCAGCTCTCCTCCATCTGATATCTCTTGGTAAGTGTGTATAGGCTCCTATGGGTTCTCCTCATAGAGATGTACTTGTGGAAAAACCCTGGAAAAACGCTTGAGTCAGACGATCTTCTTCTATGGTGTGTGTAGGGGACTGTTCTCACGTGTATACCGCCCCCTAGAGGCTCTGATTTAAATCCTGTAATGAGGTTAGAGATCCCGATCACTCTTTCCACTAAGTGGCAGTAATGCAGGACAATTCTGTGTTCCAACCACCACTGAATCTCAAGTGAGGATGAAACAGCGTTGTATTCTGGGTAGAAAACAGATGGAGTGGAGAATGTGCCTCTAATGGCAACAGTAGTAGTGGTGGGAATGCTGTGGCTGGACTGTGTAGAGAGGAAGTGCACACTCACAGCTTTAACCCTTTCACTACCACACGACAGAAGGTTAACCTTTCACTACCACACTACAGACGGTTAACCGTCTGTAGTGTGGTAGTGAAAGGGTTAACCTTCTGTTGTGTGTGAAAGGGTTAACCATTTGGTAGTGTGGTGGTAGTGAAAGGGTTAATCTATTTGGTTCTCCTACTTGTCCCCAGTTTACCTTCCCATACGACCAGCAGAGAGCACTAGATCTCAGCCTGTCGTTATACAGGGAGCTAGACAATTATGGGGGAAGCGGGGGTTGATATTCAGAAGGGCATTTGTTTTTATATGACAATATCTGCCTAGGTGTAGAAAATCACAGATATTGATGTTGGACTGCATGGAAATTGGACATATGGCACAATATCAAACGGAAACAATTTTCCAATAAGATACTCTGTAATATGTTAGAAATCATTTTGTGAGACATCTGATTGAATAGGCCTAATTGCCTTTTAGCATTACTTCAGACAACATAAATAGAGGCCTTGCACAGAATGTTTGTGTAGTTCTCTGTCTTTCGACATGGCTGCCTGTAACATAGCAATCATTGTTTGTTATGTACAGGGAAATGGAAGAGACGGCAGTTGATATGTAAATGTATGTAATATGTGCAAAAACAATCTTTTTACGGTACTATGTAAAAATGCCTAACAGTGTGGAGAGCCTGTCTCCTTGTTACTGTAGGGCCGCCACCGTGTTCATCTAATTCATTGAATTTAGAGAAAGTGGAGACTTTAATGGGGTTCTCTGATTATTTTGCAGGAGCAAGGATGACTCCGCAGGGTCTGTGGAGGGGCCAAGGTTTACTATTCACGATAACGGATCGTTGGAGATCAACAGTCTGGCGAAAGAGGATATGGGCCAGTACACGTGTTACACTAAAAACACAGAGGGAACGTCGGCTATCGACGCCATGCTGGAAGTGAAAGGTAAACAGTTTAACCTGATATATCAGGGACACACAGTGTCGTGTAAGTGCAGAGCATGAGTCAAAGTAGCAATGCGTGTGAGCCGGCAGTAGGGGCAGAGTGGCTAACTGAGTGAGTGTCTGACTGACTGACTGGGGACAGCTTATACCCATGTTTATGTCCTGTCAGCTATTGCTATTAGCAAAGACTGCAACAGGAAACAACCTTGGGTCCACTTAAAATATGAATGTTGTCACATTGAAACCACCTATAGAAGGTTTCAGGGGAATTGAGTTTGCTAGGAAACTTTGCTGAGATCAATAGCTGAGAGGAAATCAAAGGTTGTCCTTTTAGAACGTCTTACGTTGTCCATTTAGAACGTCTTACGTTGTCTTATGAATCTTACGTTGTCTTATGGGGCGCTTTGCATCTAAAAATCGACTTTGTCTCCACTGGATTCCAGTCCTTAAAACACTTTCGATGCCGGCCGTGTTTTCCTTTTTACCCCCTTGAATGTCGCCACCCACTTCAATGTTAGCGTTAAAAACGCATAATCTATGTTTTAAATTATGGCTATGTGTCTAATCTGCCCGTCGCTTATCAATGACTTGTTTGCAGTCAACATTGTCGAAACGGATTGTTTTTTAATCGGTTCATATCCTTTTTATAGCATTTCGAAAAGGTATCGTTCTCTCGAAAATCGAAATACACATACGGGACACGCTGTTATCTCAGTGAATACAGCTCTGATTATCTTAAAACTGGTAACATAGACTCCTTACCTTAGATCAGATGTTCTCCAAAAATATTATTCCAATTCCTGATTGCCATTCCAAATATCGATCGCGTTTATTGATTGATTATTGGCTGCTGTAAATATATATTCCACGCTGCTTTCCAACTCGCGATCACTTCCATGTTTATCAGATCCCTCGCCAGCATAATGGAGCCAGTTGGCTCCCCCCACACAGATCCACCAGTCTAATCGAATGGCCTGCAGTTACACAGGGATAGACGATAGGGGGCGGTATTTTCCCATCTGAGCTCCTAGAGGGGCTGCTGTACCAATGGGAGACTCGGTTGATGAAATATGAATTCAGATCGCTAATAAAAAAAAAAAAAAAAAAAGCGACAATTTGCGTCGTCGGCACTCAACGGGGGGGGCATGATAAGACGACATAACACGTCGCTGGCACTCAAAGTGTTAACAGTGTAACTTTGCTCTGCTTATCTAAGATCCCACTAGAATAGTCGTGGCCCCAGAGGACCTGCAGATCTTAACGGGTGACACGGCCCAGCTCTCCTGCTTGGCAGAGTACGACAAGTCCTTCAGCAATGACTTTCAGATCCTGTGGGAAAAAAATGATATGGTCATAGGCCTCAACCACACAGAGAATTCAAGGTAGGAGACTGTTATTTTTTCTTTCTTTTTTTGCAATGTACTTACACATCTTACACTCCTAAAAATAGATGTGTGAAAATAACACATGGTGAGATACACATTCAGATCACACAAAACAATGAAAACAACCTGGCTTAAAAGTGTGTTGTTAGTGGTGGAAAGTAACTATTCAAGAACTGTACTCAAGTACAGTTTTGAGGTACTTGACTTAATTATTTTCATTTTAGAGAACATTGTACTTTTTACTCCACTACATTTATTTGAACCCATCAGTTACTAGTTACCTTGAAGAAAAATATTTTGCATAGAAAACATGGCAAACATTTATGAATATTATATACTTTAAAATGTGAAGGTTGACAACTTCAAAAGGACATAATCAGATCATAACTGGACCACATACTTTCACATAACCTTTAGAGGTCAATAGTTTGAGGACCGAACACTCCCAAGCACTAGAATACACAAACATCATGTAGAATGCATACTTTTACTTTTGAATAATCAAGTACCATCAATATCACATATCAAATACTTTTACTTTTATATCAAATATAAAACAAATTCTACTAAATTCTCCTAAGTAAAGGAACTGTGTACTTCTTACACCACTGTTTGTTCACCATAACACACCCTAACCCATGTGTGTTAGGTTAGCTAGACGACACGTCTTATTTCAACACATCTCTTCACTTCAGATGTCCTGGTTCACTGTGGCGTCTGGTATCTCTCCATGAACAGGTACTTTGTGGAGGACGGTGTCCTGCAGATCGTCAACATAAGCCACCAGGACCAGGGGATGTATACCTGTGTAGCGAGGTCTCCAGTGGATCAGGACACGGCCACCGCCTTGCTCATCGTACTGGGTGAGCATATTATAGTACACTGAAAGAAATGACCCATCTTAACAGGTTTTTATTAAACATATCTTTAAAATGCTTTCCTTTTAAACATAACAAATACAAAAACACAAAAGAAGACATTGGAAGAAAAAATAGAAGAGACAAACATAACAAATATAAACAAACACAAAATACGAAATACATGTAACTTTTAACTTTATTAATTAATTTCAAATTATTCTTTTTGATCAAGGTTTTTTTATTTGTATTAATTTCAAATTATTATCATTTTCTTTTTAACATAACAACATGTTTTACAGGTGACAAATATAATCAAAACGAAATACTAAATAAAATTGGTGGTAGTTCGTAGATAAATTATCTATTAATTTATCTACAAACTACCACCTTATAGACGGGGTTCTTGTTTATAAACATACCGTGATCGAGCAAATCAGCAATACAAAATTTACAATGGGGCTCTATGGAGAAACCATGGCACTCTAAACAACTAAAAGTAATTTCAATGAAAACGGCTGGATGTCATTTAGCCAACTCAGTGTGACTGTCTTTCACCTTTTACAGTACCTAGGTTTGGCATGGATTGATTGTTTAGATCGCTAGCATGGCTAACAAATGCAAATATATTGTAGTCTGCCCTGTTGTTCTGACCAGGTTTACATTTATTTGTGCCTCCTTGATGCTGGCGCACACTGACGAGGACGAGAAACCCATCTATATTACGGTAATGTTCAGCGGTCTTCATGGAACCCCACTGAATGACTTCACGCATCAGGTTCCTCAAGTCAAGTGAAATCATAAATGCTGTTAAGTCTTTACGTCCCAGTGCTCAGCATCACGGAAAATGAGGCTCACCGTCAATTGATTTTCCACGTTTTAAATAAATGTTTGAATGCATGAATCTCACCCCATTGGCAGAGGTTTTAGATTCAATACTAGATCAGATGGAGTTTTAACATTAACGCTCCAGCCCACAGGACCAGTGACCTCCAGTACTACAGTAAAGCATGGCGCGCAACGCAGCATCATGGATCAATATATTGATGAGCTTAAACCTCTCGAGGGCTATATTCACAGAGCCAGAAGAGGGCTTTATCAATGTAGCGCTGCTTTCTGACCATAGCCCCTCATATATATTGTTGAGATGATATATCATCACCCCCATATATCGAGAAATAAGAATGGTTGCTTTAGCTGTGGGTAATAAACATCCAGCAACAGTGGATTTTCTTTTTTAAGGAATGGAGTTTGGCTAGAATAGCCTTCATCACGGTTATCATCATGTTTATAAAAAATAAATAATCTTGCCAATATATATTTATTTTACATTATCAAGACTCGGATATAGACATCATCTATGATCATATTCTGATACTCAATAAAGATAAGAAATATTGAAATGTAACTGAAAGTGAGAAAAAGCTGACTAAAGACCAACATATAGGCAAATTACATAATGAAGAAAAAACAAGAGAGTATACAGTAACTAAAGGTGGACTGATCAATCAGAGATCCAAATAGTTTGGACCGTAAGTTACATAGACTGTGTGCTTGCTGACCAAACTTCCAATAGTGTTTTTGTTGACAGAGTCAGTTACAAGCTAAATGTGACATAGTCCTTTAGAAGGGTCTCATATTTATTTATTTTTTTACATGAAATGAAAGTACAGGTTGATACCTTCAAAATAAGCTATCACTTGTACATGAATGCTGATAACACATTACTCATTCCTGAGCTACATGGATTCAAAGAAACTGTAGCCATTTCTCTTGCCATGCATAATGACTACTTTACCCAGACTGAGCATTCACACCACCCCCAAAAAAGCGGACTATCCGAGAAAACGAACTCTGGTCCGATAGTCCGGACCAAACAGCTCTGGTGTGAAAGCATCCCTAGACACACCTGTCCAGCTCATTAGAATGCAACTGATGATGCAGCCGTGTGAAAATGGTGGCCGATATGCGGAAACGCTTTGCGACTGATCAAAATGAGATTAGATTAATGTATTGTCATCATATATAATACAGCTCATGGTGCACCTGCTGCAGCACGTGCGTGCACACACACACACACACACACACACACACACACACACACACACACACACACACACACACACACACACACACACACACACACACACACACACACACACACACACACACACACACACACACACACACACACACACACACACACACACACACACACACAATGCTATACTCTCTCCACCTTCAAAAAGAAAAAAGCAAGAGCACAACATATTTTTCTATTTACTATTATAATACAGTTAACCACTCTCTCCACCTATTCAAACAGAGCAAGAGCACAATACCATATTCACTTTACTGATGCACTACCCATCGACAGTTAAAATAGCCCTTTACACAAACATTAAATAACAGACCTTTCATTACAATACTATATAATAACAGTAGCCACTGCCAGAATAGTGACACATGTATCGCGTGTGGTGAGCACACGCATGCATAACGAAGACAGACGATTGCGTTGTCTCAATCATTTTAACTATAAAATGAGCTCAAAGTATGACTTCAGTCAGTATCACTGACTGAAATTTCCAACAAAAAGCATCAATTGTCAAATAATATTGATCACATTAACTAGACTAGATGTTTTTGAGGAAATTAGAAAGGGAACAACAACTTAACCCTTGTGTCTGATCAGATTCTTATTTGTTTTGATAACTTTGCAGTGATTATGTTTGTAGCCAATATATGTGGCAACGGTGTGTAATCTTTGAATTATCTTGGAATTATTTTGACTTTCTCTTTCATAAATTGTTTATTCAACTTCAGCCCCAATCATAACCACCACATATTGTTTTTTGTAATGTCAGATTTAACAACTCCTTTCAGAAAAGTGGGAGTATTTCATTTTTAATCTGAAGTTGAATAAAATATTTATGGAAAAGAAAGTGGGAAATTATTTCAACATATAATCTTTTTATGGCGTTTTTCAATTTAGTCCCTTAATATGGAAAGAGTATAACACTTTAGTTTTCAGACACAAGGGTTAAATTATTTATTTGTTTCTTGGCAGATTGGGCTTTTGACAGGGGAGATGATGCATTGCATGGTAAGCTAGCTAACATCCACATGTTTATTTGTATCACTGACTAACCTGCTGGTTCCTTGACCTTGGTGCAAGAAAACATTTGATAAATGTTGCCGGATTTAGCAGCATCTCCTGTAAGGGCCTTTCTTTTTCTTTGTTTTATCCCTCTCTCCTCCACCCTTTCTCTTCCTTCCACTGTCCATCTTGACATCAACATTAATTGACTTTCGCTCTAATGTATCTCTCCCGAGTCCCTCACTACCTGGCTCACTGCCTGGCTGTTATTCTGCATCTGAGTGCCATCTGCTATTCCATTCGCCGCCTCCGCTGTCAATCAGTTGTATCGTCTGGTCCCGCCTCCACCAATCACAAGCGGCAGCACGGCTCCATTGTGTGTGTGTGATCCGCGTGAGGGAGAGAGTCAGATAGTTCTCCAACTCTGTCGCAGACAGTGAAATCCTGGTTGTTACCCACCCACCTACGTTATCTAACTATCACGCCGTGCCGCCGCCACAACTAGAAACAATGGCCTGACAAAAAAATAATAAAAAATTATATATATATATTTTTTTTTATAATTAATTTTTTTTTTATCTGTGCAGGCCAGGCCACCGCGCGCGTGTGCAGTACTGTATAGCCTACGTGCGTAATGAATGAACGCAGTATAGGCTTATATTATTCTAATGACTTGTTTTATTAGGAAAGCACAGATACTGTGCTGCCCTACAGTCCACCATGCAGTCCGCTCATGGTACGCCCGACTCTGGCGGCCTTAATATGTGTACTGTACTTACTGTACGTATAGGGCAGAGCATATAGTATCTACTAAATCATAATGAAACAAGTAATTAGAATAATATAAGCCTACTGTTCATTCATTAGACACGTATACGCTATACTGTGTGCGTGTGTGTGGCGCACACAACAAGACTTATGGAATATGAATGGAGTCTATTTCCACGTGATTAGTTTTAGTTCTTATTTATTTATTTATTTATTTATTTATCCACTGTCATTTGCAGTGTTGGTGTAGTAGGCTACATAGTGTATTTCAATATCTGTTTTATTGATTAATGATATATTTGAAGGAATGCAGGTTATAGCTATATCAAACAAATGTCTGTCCCATTGTACCAAATTTGAAGATGCCTCAACATGACCCTGAAGTCCATACCTTGTACCAATCAATGGGATATATTACATGTTGGCTATATCCTGCATTCTTTCAAATGTATAATCAATCAATGTAACAAATAAGAAATACAAATTCCACAGAAGGCATTAAATAATTATTATTTTCAATCATTTCACAATAATTGCATAATTGTGTTTGAATATCTGAGTAATTAAAGTAATTATACATTTGTCCAAAATAGCTGGTTCAGATATGGTTAATCCAGCTGCCCTGTGATCAGATGAATCCATATTATTTATTTTTCCGTCATCAAATGCGTAATTTCTTATCGTACAAATATTGTCATATTTATTTTAATTATGATTAAGTAATTAATTCCAAGGAGGCATATAGCATTGACATGAAGGAATCACTATGAGAACACAGTCTGTCAAGTTAATACAATTTTCAATTAGTCAATCAATCATAAGTGTGCTCCTCAGCACTCTTAAATTCTGCTCTCAGCCACGGCCAAATCCGATCTCAGGAACATTTGGGGAATATGTCACTAAGCGCTAATATGTTTTAAATGGGCAGAAATCTGTCTAAGAGGACATTTTTTGTCGTAAATCCGTTCGGGAATGAGACCCAATGACTCTATGCAACACTAACCCAACCATGTATGAAATCATAGCACTGATTGGAGACAAAATAAGTGATGAGATAGTCAAACAGGTGAAACAAGATAAATACTTTCCCATCATAATGGACTGTACTCTTTGAAAGTTGTACATTTGTAATAAACAAACGTTTATTTAGTATATTTTTAGTTTGCATCAGATTATTTGTAACATAATGGAGATGAACACTGGTTTGGGGAGAATGGCTTTGCTCCCCTTTGTGTAATTCACTCACAGCTCGGGCTGTCGTTGTGGGAGAGACATGATCATAATATTTATGTACATGAGTCTCCCGAACAATTTAAAAGCAAGCGTGAGTCGATCAGAGCTTCCTACACTGAGATAATGTCACTTTTCCACACCTAACCTTACCGGTGAATGTGTCATGCCTCCGCGGATTCCCGGAGTTATGCGGTGCACGAATAATACACACACACACACACACACACACACACACACACACACACACACACATTTACACTTATAGCAGACTTAACTTACATATCAACATTATCTGGCCATCCTCAGTAAATACTATCAAACTCCACTATCAAACTTTCCAAAGACCAGAGATGGACAGGCGATTGCGCAAGCACACACACACACATTAACGCTTATAGCAGACTTAATGATTTTAGAATATTTCAGCTAATGTAGTTAAATCAACTATCCAGTTTGTTTTTATAATGTAACGTTTGGCTACTTGAGAGGGAGAGAGAGAGAGAGACAGACTCCGTTATGAGCCATTCAGTCTGATTTGAGGAGCGCACGCTGGACTTAATCTATGCACACTGCCAGTCAGGCCTGTATGCCTGATTCAGATACAATTTAACACAAATGGTTCCAAAGATATTAATGTTTCACACCGCCAACAAAGTAGCCTACTGAGTCCGTTGTCTCGGAATGGAAATGAGCTGTAATATCTGCGCATCTCCCTACGGAGTATTTAACCACACCCCTCCGAGGCAAATGTAGTTCTTTCCAGTGTGTCGGAATACATACTGTCGGACAATCTACAATAATTAACACATTTACAAGTTGTATTAAGTTTTGCAAATAAGGAAACAGATATACATTTCTAGGAAGCACTAGAAATTGCGAATATCAAATGTTTGACCTATTTCTGAATGGTGCAACGTTTATGGCTTTTCTGAGGAATGTTCTCTGCCGGTACAATCCGACCTAGACCGTGCCGGGTCACAAAATAGCCAATCTAAGCGATCAAACACAATAAAAATAATAACATCACTCGTGCAAGGCCATCTCCATCACTGGACACACTCTCTCCCTCTCCCCCACCCTCTCTCTCTCTCTCTCTCTCTCTCTCTCTCTCTCTCTCTCTCTCTCTCTCTCTCTCTCTCTCTCTCTCTCTCTCTCTCTCTCTCTCTCTCTCTCTCTCTCTTCTCTCTCTCTCTCTCTCTCAATGTAAGTACGTTGAACGACAGCAGACCACATGCTCTATAACAATACAAGGCGTTGCTCTTTATCGTTCCTGAAGGGTCCTGAATGACAAAGCTGATCGTCGAAAGCAAAAAAAAGCAGTAAGACCCTAGAGATGACGGGACGTGGTTAATTTCGAGCCCTGTTACCTCTGAAGCTTTGTTTGATTCAAGCACCTTGATGGAGCTGTGACATTGCAGCAGACTCTGCTTTCCTATTGGCTTAGCCCGATTCCCAGCTTATTTCACCTCCTCCTGACATTCCTGGCAATTTCCTTGAAAGTTCTTTCTTTCGTTCTTTCTTTGTCCTTTCCACTCCAGGGGTAGCTGTCTTTGTGTTTGCAAACTCCTGTTGTTGGTGTTGTTGTTGCTGCTGTTGTTGTTACTGTTGGGGTGGTGTTTTTCAGACGTCCCAGACACTCCTGAGAACCTGCTGCTGTCGGAACACAAGGGCAGGAGTGTGAAACTAAAATGGGTCCCGGGGGACGAGCACAACAGCTCCACCACTGGTAATAGAACTGTCTACCTACTGCAAACTAGGGCTGGACAATATATACTTTGATTCTTGCAATCCCTTTGGTCCTTGTAAAGATGTTCCTAATTGATATATTAATTGATATATATATATATACACAGTATAAAGGAATATGTGCTAATAAGGTATGGAAAATCACTAGTTCAATATTCCAGTTGATATTCATCCGATTGGACTTGCCTGGTAAGTGTACTATTGAACTTAAACAGACATACATATAAAATATTTTGTGAATCACTTGACTTCATAATAGTTCATTTGACAACAACACTGTGCATCACAATTCACAATAGAAAAATAACACAAAATATATACACAATTACACTGATTACAATAAGCAATCATTTTGATAATATTGCCCGGCCCTACTGCATTGTATGTCTGTATGAATACTGTTATAACCATACTGGATCTTGTAGTCTTAGCCTGTGGTATAAGTTTGACACAAAATATAGTTGGGCACATGTCATTGTCATTCTGCATAGAAATTGACATGGTATTTTTGTTGTATCTGAATTAGTACTGATTTCATACAACCATGTAATAGTATAGTTTGTGTCTTTGAGAGATACTGAGCCCAAAGCGAGCCAAGTGTAGCACAGCTGGTGGGTAGATACACTTTCATGTACAGCAAAGCTATTCTTTCCACCCCTGCAATATTTATATTCTATATCATATTCAGTGTATTACTCATATTACTGTGTATTCTGTACAACAGTGACAACTTCTCAGTTGATCTTTGATCCTTCACCCCACTGCAAGCATTCTTCCTCTATACTCCTACTTGTTTTTATTTTACATTTGTTTTAAATCTAGTTCTTCCCTTACAAAATAGTATAGTGGTGTTTCCAAAAAGGCCTAATGGTTGTCTGTGTAATGTTCTTTTTACATGTGGACCCCAGGAAGAAGAGTTGTCACTTTGGTGATGACCAATGGGGATCCGAATCAACTAAACTAAGCTAAACCTTTACCATGGCAATACTATGATACTGTAAATTATTTATACAATGCCCCCGGTGCCACGGTAAAACTGAAATTACCATCAAATTACCACCATACTTCTTCATATGGGTTGTTTTTATTTATTCATTTATTCTAGATTATTGTTTTTGTCTTCTTTGTGTGAACAACCACAGAGCCAAAAACTACTCAACTCCTACTTGCAAAATGCACTTGGCGAAAAAAAATTAAATAATTGTGATTCTCAGCTATCTTTTGGCAAGAGCCAGGGAAGTGGGGGACCTGCTCAGACTGTTTCTTCTGCTCGTCAACAGAGTTCATCATCGAGTACGAGGAGAGCCAGTGGGAGCCGGGGAGCTGGAAGGAGCTACAGAGAGTGGCCGGGAGCCACGACTCAGCCGTCCTGATGCTCCACGGCCACATCGACTATCGCTTCCGCGTGTCTGGTGTCAATGCGGTGGGAAGGGGCCGCCACAGCGAGCCCACCGAGAGATACAAGACACCACCCGCAGGTCTCCTCTCTGCTCCTCTCTTCTCCTCTCTGCTCCTCTCTTCTCCTCTCTGCTCATATCTCCTCCTCTCTGCTCCTCTCTTCTCCTCTCTGCTCATATCTCCTCCTCTCTGCTCCTCTCTTCTCTCTGCTCCCCTCTTCTCCTCTTTGCTCCTCTCTTCTCCTCTCTTTTCCTCTCTGCTCCTCTCTTCTCCTATCTGCTCCTCTCTGCTCCTTTCTTCTCCTATCTGCTCCTCTCTTCTCCTCTCTGTGCTCCTCTCTTCTCCTCTCTGCTCCTCTCTTCACTCACGTCTGGGTTGTTCCGCTCCTTGATAACAAGACACTGCCAACACTGCCAATTATTTTACTGTAAACTTAAAAACAATCAAACCCGGTAGATAAGCGCTCCTGCTTGTCCTTTAACGTGTACATTGATTTCACAGGAGATTTCTTCCACTAGAAATCCCAATGCTGACTAAATCTATATATTCCCCCCCCCCCCTATTCACAGCCCCTGACAAGAACCCAGAACATATCAACATTGAAGGCCATTTGCCACATGAAATGGATATCAACTGGGAGGTAAGATATGGAGTGAGCTTTCAAATATCCCTCTGTACTGTGGGCCACCTCAGGACACTGAATTATTCACATACTGTATGCTATTTTCTTTATGCAAATAAAATCATCTTTCTTTGTTCAAGGGGAACAGAGGCCATTTTTAACAATGGTTTATATGTAATTATCAATAGGCACTTATGAAATAGAGCCATCCCTCTGTGATTCACATCCTTTGAAAGGCTATTTTCCGAGATCAGAATGACTTACAAATGAAAGCCGCCCGTTGTGCTGCTTTGATTGGATAGAGAAAAGGAAGCCTGTGTAGAGGGAGATTTTCTTTTACACATACAGTAATAAATGTGTCTGTATAAAAAAAAAAAGGAGTCTCTCCCTCACTTATCATCTGGCTGCACTGCCACTGTCATGTGGCCCCAGACCCCCGATTTATGAGCCTTTCCATTGTTAATGATTTGCTTTTGTGGATAACGGTTTTAGAATAATCTATTTCTTTTTTACTACACCTCATCTATCTATCTATCTATCTATCTATCTATCTATCTATCTATCTATCTATCTATCTATCTATCTATCTATCTATCTATCTATCTATCTATCTATCTATCTATCTATCTATCTATCTATCTATCTATCTATCTATCTATCTATCTATCTATCTATCTATCTATCTATCTATCTATCTATCTATCTATCTATCTATCTATCTATCTATCTATCTATCTATCTATCTATCTATCTATCTATCTATCTATCTATCTATCTATCTATCTATCTATCTATCTATCTATCTATCTATCTATCTATCTATCTATCTATCTATCTATCTATCTATCTATCTATCTATCTATCTATCTATCTATCTATCTATCTATCTATCTATCTATCTATCTATCTATCTATCTATCTATCTATCTATCTATCTATCTATCTATCTATCTATCTATCTATCTATCTATCTATCTATCTATCTATCTATCTATCTATCTATCTATCTATCTATCTATCTATCTATCTATCTATCTATCTATCTATCTATCTATCTATCTATCTATCTATCTATCTATCTATCTATCTATCTATCTATCTATCTATCTATCTATCTATCTATCTATCTATCTATCTATCTATCTATCTATCTATCTATCTATCTATCTATCTATCTATCTATCTATCTATCTATCTATCTATCTATCTATCTGTCTGTCTGTCTGTCTGTCTGTCTGTCTGTCTGTCTGTCTGTCTGTCTGTCTGTCTGTCTGTCTGTCTGTCTGTCTGTCTGTCTGTCTGTCTGTCTGTCTGTCTGTCTGTCTGTCTGTCTGTCTGTCTGTCTGTCTGTCTGTCTGTCTGTCTGTCTATATATCTGTCTATATATCTGTCTATATGTCTATCCATCTGTCTGTCTGTCTATCTATCTATCTATATATCTACTGTATATATCTATCTATATATGTCTGTATGTCTATCCGTCTGTGTCTGTCTGTCTGTCTGTCTGTCTTACATAAGAGGGAAACGCCTCTTATGTAATTGTATGAGCCCAACTGAGACCGTAACCATGCTTTTTATCTACTGTACCATTCAGCCATTGTTACCCATTGAGCACAATGGCCCTGGGCTGGAGTACAAGGTCAGCTACAGGCAACAGGACATGGAGGACTGGCAGGAACACATGGTGAAAAGACACTCGTTTGTGGTGAAGGACACGCCCACCTTCGTACCCTACGAGATCAAGATCCAAGCCAGGAACCATCAGGGTTGGGGCCCCGAGCCCAAGGTGGTGAGCGGCTACTCGGGAGAAGACTGTAAGCAATGCTCTTCTGTTCACATCTCTATATATTATACACCACTTTTACACCCCCTAGTGGTTGATATTCTCACCCTGCTGCGCATTCTGCCCCACTCCAAATGGTGATGGTCAGAGTACCTCTTTGGAGGTGCTAACAAAATGTGCATTCCACCGGTCCTCGTTATGAGTTTACGGTCAGGAAGTTGCACTCGGATAATAAATACCAGTGGTAAACACGTTTACGAGTTGCGCTTATGAGTCGTGAGGTATCGTGACCTTTCACTTTTTGTGGTGCAAACATACTTTATTGTTAACGTGGAGCATCGTCACACATCAGCGGAGATATGATGTTGACATGCTGGGAGGTCGATCAAACCTCCTGCAGGATGAAAGGACTGTTGAATCTGCTGCCTTTGATCTCCCTCTCATTCTGGCCTTCTGACCTAACCAGCACACCTGAAACGCTATCACCTCTCTGGTCACACGATAATATTGACGAACGAACGCACCAGAAGTCTTGTCTTGAGAAAGAAAGAGGTACCCTGACATCACAGATTTGGGTGGGGCAGAATGTGCAGTCACTCTTTAATAAGTGCATCTTTATCTGTATCAGTGCAGAAGAATATGATCATAGATGAAGAGACTGAAACACGTGCTTCCATCGAGCGTGCTGTACCTTTCCCCGCTCCATTCAGCTAGACACTCTAGCCTCGTGCTGTACTTTCACCACCCGCTCCATTCAGCTAGACACTCTAGCCTCATGCTGTACCTTCACCACCCGTTCCATTCAGCTAGACACTCTAGCGCAGGCACGTTGGAACTTTAAATCGGTAGGGGGTGCGGCCTTTGAGATTTTTTTTTTTTTTTTTTATATAATTTTTTTCTAGCCTGTACCCCCCAGACATGTTGCTGGCCCCGTCAAAACAGTATCCTATCAGCCTCTCCATGGGCAGGTCGAGGCGTAAAAGAATTGTAAAAACCCCAAAAGAAGTTCTGAGCTTCCAAGTTGTCATCGGCGAACTGTATATTACACGAGAATTGTTCTTTTCCAGTGACATCAGTGGTTCCGTCAGCGCTCAAGCCAAATAATGGGCTTTTGGATGCTTTGCCTCTAATTTGTCGCTGAATATCAAACAGCAAACAGCTGTAAGATTTCGTTTTGGATGTTGTTGGACATCCAGTTGTCTCTCTTTTGGAGACAATTCTTCAACTCGGGATCAGACTCGGTGCGCACTCTTTCCATCATCAGCTGCCATAACACCCCATCCCTATTTGCATCACCCCTCAGTGGAAGCACCTGGCGCCCGAGGGGGGGTATAGGGGAACAGACTCAGTTAACTCTTCAATACCTGATGCTGAGGCTGAACCTGTCGTCTCTGTCTCTCTCTGACGTTTATCAGATTTAGTGGGACTGTCACTGGGACCGGCGGGACGTTTAGAAAAGAAATCTGAAATTTTTCTTTTCTGCGAGTGAGACATTCTGTGCAGTCTGACTACTAGCTAAAATCAACTGACTGCGCAAGCACTGTATCACAGTAGCTCATTGGTTCATGGCGCGTGGGAAGGGCGGGAGACGGGAGGTGAATACAATTAGTTGTTTCACCTGTCATTCAATCAGTCTCTGACAGTCTGTCATCACTCGAAAATCTACTCTGCTGCAATCTTGTCGGTTTTACACGTATGATTGTGTACGTACAGTAGTGTAATGAATGAATGAAAACTTTATTTAACAGATTGGAGAATGGCTACAATACAGTACAGCTCAATACACACAATATTAAAATGGTGAAAGTGCTTTGAGCAGGATAAACTTATAATATACAGTGTTACAGTTATACAGTTACAGTATATAATATACAAATATATAAATACTGTCATAAAAAAAACATAACAAAAAAAAAATTATGTTTAAATTTTTGTATTTATTCTTTGAAATAACTGAGGGGGGGTGCTGCCGCACCCCCCCTTCCAACGTGCCTGCTCTAGCGTTGTGCTGTACCTTCACCTTCCATTCAGCTAGACACTCAAGCCTTGTCTTTGATTTAAAAAACAATTTTTAATTATCAATATTTCTCAAGGTTACATACAGTACCTGTTGGAAAAGCAATTACCTTTTCTTAAAAAGAAAAGCAACAACTTCTATTGAGACATTTTATTTGATCTTCCATCTCTAGCTTTCTTTTGGAGTTGCCCCCGGGAGGTCACCTCAGGTCACGGCTCCTGGTCTCCCTAGTCTCCTCCCCTCACCCCCCACACTGAAAACACCATCCCCTTGATCTCTGACCCTTTTTAGATCTCCATTACTGTATTTCATAGTGTGTTTTGTTACTAAAGGTAGTGTGTGTGGGTGACTTAGTGGTCATACGACTAGGTGGTGTGAAATGGATGTAGGTAGTCACATAGCAGTTATGTGTTTATTTTAGATCAAAGATCATTTTATCTAAATCAATTCGATTCAAATTAGATTAGATTAGATTCAAATGTATTGTCATTATACAGCAGTCCAGTACAACGAAAATAAGTTTGGCATCCATTAATGTAAGAGTACAAATGTAGTGCAATAGTAATACAATAATACAATGTACAGATGATTAAACTGGGTATAAAATATATAAATTAGTATTACTGGGTGTAGTGCTAATCAGATGTATGTACAGAGTTGTAATACCAATATTTACAGTGATACAGGTATAACGACAGTAGGCCTATGGTCGTAGTCATACTGGCCAGCAGCATAACTAGTAGAGTAGGTACGGGATATGTATAGATATAGCATCTACAGATATGTAAAAGGATTATGTGCAGGTATGTACAGACAGGTGGATAGATATATATACGGTAGGAATAAAAAAAAAATACGGTTAAAACAAGTAATTGATTAAAAGATCAATCTCGATTCAAATGAAACGATTTGTCGGATTCAATATTGTTTTTTTTCCCCTATATTTTTCCCACCGGCCCTATTATGGACTGTATACCATCAACTGTATCCGGTCTTGTGCTGTTACCCCTTACCTGTTATCTGAATGTTCAAGATAATATTGATTTGATACATTGAATTGGTAACATTGGAAGGCATAACTCATCCACCAATGGAGATGAGCTAGCTTAACCCGTCATCAGTCCTTGTACTGAATGAATTTCAGGCAGCACAGATTTTAAAGTGTGTGTGTGTGTGTGTTTGTCCGTACAGTTCCCTCGGCTGCGCCTGATGATGTAACGGTGGAGGTGAACAGCTCAGTGGTCAAGGTCAGGTGGACGCCGGTGCACAAGGACAAGCTGCATGGACATCTGGGAGGCTACAGGGTAATACCTCAAATCAGCCCTTTGCTTTTAGACATATAGTTTAAAAGGATAGACCCTGACCTTGCACCAGTGCCCCCAACCCCAACCCCACCCGTCTCCCTCCTCCCTCCATGGTAGTGTGTTCCACTCCGTAAGCCATCATCAGCAGGAATGTAATAACTCATCAGCAGGAATGTAATAACTCACGTTCCACGTTCTCTCTCTCCCCCCAGTATGATCAGTGAAGCTGGTTACGTGAGAGATGTTATACTGCGTTTGGTTCAAAACACGTGTTGTGATTGGACGAGAGACATTCCCACAACTATTATCCTGTTATTCTTGATCTAGCTGAACAGCCCCCCAGGAAACGTCCGTTCCGCGGCTGTGATGTCCCAGCTAAGATATTCACTTTAGAAAATAACTATTTACTTGTACTGTGTGGATTTCACCATTTCACCCCTATTGTTGCTGTGGCAAAGCCGATTCCTGGGGGAGCTGATCAAGCAAACTGTATAGCAGCTGTGTGTCTCTGGGACATTTTGGTTTCATTCATAGTTTTACGCTGACTCATCAATGCCAAGACAATCTATATATCTATTATGTAAAAAAAATTTAATTCAATAACAGCGATAAGATACTCATCAGTGTGTCAATAATCACAACATATTAACCCCTATTGTTTGTTAGTGCAAAATAACTTGAATGGAGAGAGAGGACCTTTCCCAGTAGACCATGGTCATCTCCTTTGGGACACAGTCAGATGGCTGCCGTCAAATCTTTTAGTCATGGAAATGAGCTTAACCCTTTCACTACCACACTACAGAAGGTTAACCTTTCACTACCACACCTTCTGTAGTGTGGTAGTGAAAGGGCTAACCCTTTGTCGTGTGGCAGTGAACGGGTTAACCTTCTGTATTGTCACAGTGAAAGGGTTAACCATTTGGTAGTGTGGTAGTGAAAGGGTTAATTTCGTTTGTGGACTTTTGCACGAGACTCTGGAAGTCAGAATGCTTGTCACAACGGCTACTGGAAGGTTCATTCAAAGGATGGCCTTTGTGGGTAGCGCAGTGGAGAATGCACTCGCCTACCACAGCAGAGACTCTGGGATCGAATCCAGCTGTCAGCGGTACCTCCGGCTTGGTCAGTCGTCCCTACTAACACAATTGGCAGTGTTAGCGGGTGGGAAGCCGGCGGGATATGTGTCCTGGTCGTTGTAAACTGCGGTTCCTACTGGTCGGTCGGGGCGCCTGTTCAGCAGGGAGGGGATCGGGGGGAAATAGCGTGAACCTCTGCACGCGTTACATTCCCCTAGTGAGAGTCCTCACTGTCGGGTGAAAAGAAGTGGCTGGCTGACTCCACATGTATCGGAGGAGGCATGTGGTAGTTCTACACCCTCCCTAGGCCGACAGTGGGGCAATGCACGCAACGACCAGGAAGGGAATTGGCTAAATTGGGATGGGAGCACATATTTTTTTAAATAAAATAAAATGAAATTTAAATAAAAATTTTATTAAAAATTTAAAGGATGGCCTTTGTGTCGTCATGGTAACATGTGAACTCCCAGACTCTCTCACATTATCAAAGACTCAACGTCAGCTATCATAGGTTAGGTGTACCAGCAAAATGACCATTCAAGAATGTAGATCTAAATGTGAACTCAATGAATTCAATTTCTGTGTCAATAACCTGTTCAGAATTCCCTCCAAAATTAGGGCTAGGTGATTAATTAAGTACACATTTTTACCACGATTTTGGCTCCCCACAATCATGAAATCGAATCAATCAAAGAATCGAGATAAAACTATTATTGTGCCACATGCCCTGTTCTCATTTTGTCTTGTGTTGTAAGTGCAGTGCACCCTTCCTACACAGCATTGCCCCCCCTAATAAGCCCAAATAATAGTTTCAGCTCACGTTGAGAGGGAGGAGGGAGCCACGCCTCGTTTATCTAGTTATTTCCAAACGTCTTTGGTAACTTTTGCTAACTTTGGTCGAGAAGAAAGGTTAAACGATATGTCATATGATGTTCTCAAATCGGTTAGTAATTAATCAGCAATACCTACAGACTCACGTGACTGAGTTGCCCCGTACCTGTGCAAGCTGCTGCGCTAAACAGGGCTCTATGGAGAAACCATGGCACTCCCCTGACTAAAGGTATAATGGAGCTCTATGGAGAAACCATGGCACTCCCCTGACTAAAGGTATAATGAGCTCTATGGAGAAACCATGACACCCCCCTGACTAAAGGTATAATGGAGCTCTATGGAGAAACCATGACACTCCCCTGACTAAAGGTATAATGAGCTATATGGAGAAACTATGGCACTCCCCTGACTGAAAGTATAATGGAGCTCTATGGAGAAACCATGGCACTCCCCTGACTAAAAGTATAATGGAGCTCTATGGAGAAATCATGGCACTTCCCTAACTAAAGGTATAATGGAGCTTTATGGAGAAACCATGGCACTCCCCTGACTAAAAGTTGTTTAAAATGTCTTTAAGCCAAATCAGCATGGTGTGCGACTGTGAGTCTTTCACCTTTTACAGTACATATCTAGCTTTGCCATGGATTGATAGTTTAGATCGCTAGCATGGCTGACAAATGCAAATATATTGTAGTCTGCCCTGTTGTTCTGACCAGGATTACGTTCCTTTTTGCCTCCTTGACACTGAGTCTGACGTGGACAAGAAACCTCGCCGTCGACTAAAGACGCACTTCTTCAACCATTATCTGAAATGAAAAAATGTATTATAATAATTACATTTAAAATATCTAACCCTAACTAACCTTACTGTCATGCACTTGTCCTAATATACTAACCTACACTGTAGCACTCAACACTTTGATGAACATTGTTACTCAGCTGACTAGTCGTACAGAACTTGTAAGTCACTTTGGATAAAAGCGTCAGCTAAATGACTAAATGTAATGTAAATGTAAATGTAGACCTGTCTGCTGTGTCTCGTCTGACGCAGGTGAACTGGTGGCGTTTGCGCAGCCTGGTGGATTCAAAGAAAAGCCACGGAGACAAACACACGCTGACGATCCCCGGGGACCAGAGCCACGCCGCGCTGCCGGGGCTGACGGCCTTCTCCGAGTACAGCCTCATCGTCATGACCTTCAACGGGCGGGGCAGCGGCCCCGGCAGCCATCCCGTCGACTTCAAAACACCCGAGGGAGGTAGGATTCTCGAGCGCGGCTGGGTTGGTCGGTGGGCGATTGGGGAGAACCAGCATGGAATTTATTGATTTACTACTACTGAGGAGAAAATCTAACAATAGCAAGGACAAGGAAAGTGGGCAGCAGAATTGCTCTGCTTACTGCGTGTGCATTGCTTCTCTTTGCCCCCGCAGTTCCTGAGAAGAATCCTGTTTTCAAGGTCACAGATGTTCAGAAGCACACGGTCTCCCTCGCCTGGACTCCCCCTCTGGAGCCTAATGGAATCATCACTGGGTTCCTCCTGGAGTATCAGCTGAGTATGTGTCTGTCCACCCGACACTTAATCACCGAAAAAAGGAATTCTCCACGCTATCGTTGGCTGCTGATGACCCTGATCTTATCGCTTGGAGATATCGTTGTCCTGTTCTATTTAATAGTGTTAATAGTATGTCGTTGCTTTCGGCCTAGCGCATACCCCCTCGAGGGAAGGGGAATTGGCAGCAACAACAACAAAACACGTTAGATATGAGCTGAATATTGAGATCTGAGAACAGAGACCAGCAGGAACCCGAACTGCCGCTGTGCAAATATGTAACCTTGCTCAGCGGTAACGTGTGTACGGTATCTTTTTGAGCATTTCAGAAGAGCAAGCATGGATAATGTGGCTTGTCGGTTGTCTTAGCAGCAACCGGGAAATACACGTACAAGATAAAGTACAACAACAAAAAAATCCACCAAAGAAATTAAGCTGAGGAGAGAAGGTGAGCTGTCCGCACACTGTCTAAATAGCTCCCAATGTGAATGTATTTAGATGATATTATATTAGATTAGATTCACACGTATTGTCACTATACAGCACAAGTACAATGAAAATAAGTTTGGCATCCAACTAGAATAAACTATTGCAAATGTAACAGTAAAGTGCAATAGTAATATACAATGAATGTACAGGTGATTAAACTGGGTATAAAATATATAAATGAGTACTACTGATTGTAGGGCTGTCCCCGACTAAGGACTTGTATAGTCGACTTGTAGTCACCAAAATTTGCGGATAGTCGACTATTAGTCGACTATGGAGAAGAAGAAAATATATAAAAATAGGTCTACACAGCCAGTATTTTTTTTCCTCTTCATAAGAGTTTGAGGTTTTCCTTTGTTATAACAGGTAAAAACAGCAATAAAAAGTCAAACATTTTCTTTTTGTTGCTTTATTCCATTAATGCGACAAACTGTGTGCTATAAGTATAAAGTATAATAAATTACTTTGGGTATGCAATTGTCAGGCGTTTTATGCTAAATGTGGGGTATGCTTGGGGATAACTATATAAAATGTTATACAATGTGTTACCTTCATTTTAAGGGTAAATTGGTTTTGCGGCTCCAGAGGAATTTTATTTTGTGGGACGGGGAAAAAATTGCTCTTTTGATAGTAAAGGTTGCTGACCCTTGGTCTAGTGTGTTCATTAGATAGGTGAAATCCTCTTTCAGTGCCTCTGTGCCTGTTTTCTTAGGCAGTTAGCCTCTGGTATGCGTGCCATTAGCGTTAGCCACGCTTCTATGCCTCTTTTCTTTTGGAAAGAATGATACAATTTCTTTTTAATTATAATAATTTTAGATTATTTTTTTGCAACGGCTCCTTTCGATCGATTAGTCGACTATTCGACTAATCGGGGTCAGCCCTAACTGATTGTAGTGCTAATGAGATGTATGCACATAATTGTAATACCAATATGTACAGTGATACAGGTATGAAGACAGTATGGTCGTAGTCATACTGGCCACCAGCGTAACTAGTAGATAAGGGATGTACAGATATTAGGGATGCCCCGATCACGTATACCGATCACCGATCGTCTATGAGCCATATCGGCCAATACCGATACCGGCCGATAATTAAATATATACTTTATTTTGTATTTTTTATAAAATATATATTATATAATTATACTTGTAGTTGTATTATCTGCGAGACATTGCCACCACGCAACAAGTCAAAATGCTTGCTATCTGCAAACAGCTCCACTGTCTGTGGGTATACTCTGCTTTGGTCAAATCACATTCAGCATGCCCTCAGCACGGTATATCTGCGGCTCTGCAGATATACCCTACTCCCTCAGCTAGCCCCTTTTGTGACTGCGATGCAAGCCAAGAGCTCGAATACGCATCGAATCAATGTTATAATAAGACATTGATATCAGGAGCTATCTGTAGCTACTGCTAGCCAGCTAGATAACGTTAAGACAACGCCTCAGTGAACTATTTAGTTTACTGGGACATTCCGTGTAAACAGGGAGCTAACGTGAGCTAACGTGAGCTACCGAGCTAACGGAGGTATCATGCACTACTAGACTATTGCTGGAGCATTTGTTGATATCAGGAGCTATCAGTAGCTCGCCAGCTAGATACTGTTAGACAATGCCTCATGTATTAAACTAAAAGTGAATAGTTGACTGGGTCGTTTTGTTTAAACAGTAACGATAGCTAGGTAGCTAACGTTAGCTCACGGAGGTCCATGCACCAGACTATAGCAGACTGCCGGAGGCAATAGGAGCCTCTTGTTGACACGGGTGCGGGAGTGGCAGGGGAGGAGGGGGAGGGGCCATGCGCTGCAGCTCTGTGTGTCTGAGAGCGAAGTCAGCGAGTGAGATCTCCGCTAAGAATTGGATCATGGGGGAGCTCCAGTAGCTCACCGCATATCTCGGCGCTATTTCTGCGTCGGGGAAAACCGTGCTGCGTCACGGATCTGGTGGACTCCGAGTTCGATTCCCGGACCCGCCGTCATTTGCCAGAATGTCTTCCCCTGATCTATATCCCGTTTCACCCTGTATCTGTCGGTCATGCTTGACCAGAAAAGCAATAAACGCTAAAAAAAAAAGTTAAAAAAAAAAAGAATTGGATCATGTTTTTCGATCGGTTTTCACGATCGGCGAAAATAAAGCATTATCGGAATTCACAGATCTCATATTTATACTGAATATCGGCCGATACTGATCGCTGGCCGATCGATCGGGGCATCCCTAACAGATATAGATATAGTATCTACTAGGGATGCTCGATATTGGCTTTTTTACCGATACCGATATTCCGATATTGTCCAACTCTTAATTTCCGATACCGATATCAACCGATATCAACCGATACCGATAAATGCAGGGTTTCCCCAACCAAAAAGCTGAATAATTTCAGGTAACTAATAATTTCACTGGATATATGTATAACAAATATTGTTATTGTTTTTTTTTTTTTTTAACCGATACCGATATTTTCCGATATCACATTTTACTGCCGATATCGGCCGATAATATCGGTCGGCCGATAATATCGGACATCCCTAGTATCTACAAATTAGGGCTGTCCCCGACTAAGGATTTGGATGGTCGACTATGATTGGCCAAAATTTGCCGTTAGTCGACTATTGGTAAAAAAAAAAAAAAAAAGGGATTAGTCGACTAATCGACTAATAGGGGTCAGCAGGTATGTACAGGCAGGTGGATATATATATACGTATATAGTGAGGATAAATATACATATACGGTATATACAGCATTTAGGGCACAACGTTTTGGTCTGTAAGGCATTCGTCAGGTGCTTGTCGTTTGTCTAACACATGCTTCTCAGTGAGGGACACAAATCATTGTGTCCTTCTAATTGGTCGACGTTAGGTCTGAGCACGAGGACAGGAAACTTCAGGTCAGGCTTGTGTCCAATGTCCCTGTGCGTCCTGATCGTAGCCAGGCCCGTGCTGACCAAGGCACTGAGTGTGTCACGGTCTGTTAAGGTCCAGTATCGTCGAACCCATTCCATCCTCCTGAGCACAAGCTTCAGTCCCAGGGGAAACCATCCATTCCAACAAATGTTTGTGTGTGTGTGTGTGTGTGTGTGTGTGTGTGTGTGTGTGTGTGTGTGTGTGTGTGTGTGTGTGTGTGTGTGTCTGTGCGTGCGTGCGTGCGTGCGTGCGTGCGTGCGTGCGTGCGCGCGCGCCTACCCCATGCTTAAACAAGAGCTAGCTACAATGAGGCTAACAGCTAACTTCCAGCTGCATTACCCGGCTAATTGAGTTTGATTTCATGGCTGCACAAGAGGGCCAAATGTCACACTGTATTTCAGAAGTAGGGTGAGGTTTTCATTGTGCCAGCAGCACCATAAAGCTGACGGACTCTTTGAAGTGAGACGCTTTTTGAAGCCCTCCCCTTAAAGGTAGTCGTGTGTGAAACGCGGAGGATAACGCAGCCAGCTGTCAGCGTGGCATCACCCGACACCAGAGGAATCTCTATGCGGCTTTGCACATCTGTTCCAGGGGCCGCAAAATTCGACTTGATAGAGCGGTCATTCCCCATCATATTTACATTCTTGAATAACCCAGAGACGTGCTGCCTCGAGAATGTTTGATAATGGTGCCACGGATGTCGGTGTGGATTTGGTGAACGAGACAGTGAAAGTTGACGGGATAAAGGTGTCGTTTTGGATGAACGTTCCAGCGGCACGTCGGTTTGAAAACTCTCTCGTGAGTCTCACGATCAACGGCAGACATTTTGAGATTTAGTTCACATGTCACCGGTCTCATAGGAATGGATTATAATATCATCAGCCAGATTTGTCATTAGGGACAGCCAGGATGGGCTAAACTAACTTGCATGCAAATTACACATTAGAGATGTAGATTGTTTTGAAAAGAGTCGATCCATCATAACGTCCCCAAGGACAGTGCAGTAAAAAAAACTCTCCCAACTCACTTTCTATGATGGAGAAACTCCTCCACCCAGAACCGGATTCTCCTCGACTAATTCCTCCGTTATCTCTTGTGTGTTTTAAGTGAACGACACCGAGGAGGTGGGGATCCTGCAGACGGTAGATGTCACTAACCGGGAAACCAGGAAGTGGATCCTCCGCGACCTGGAGCCTTTGAGCAAGTACAAGTTCTACCTGCGTTCCTGCACCGCGGTGGGGTGCGGCCCCGCTGTCAGCGAAGAGTCTACCACTACCCCAGAAGCACGTGAGTTACATAGGGGCCCAGGCTGGGGGCGGGGGGGGGGGGGGGGGGGGGGGTGAGATGGAGGGGTTGGGTTGGGTAGAGGAATTGGTGATGACTGTGGGTTTTAAAGGGGGGCTGAAGAGGTCGTGCAGAATCCAGTGTGAAGTGGAGTAGATGACTAAGCCGTTTCGGGCCTTGTGAAACAGGCACGTGAGAACTCCAGGAATATGATACGGGCCTCTGCAGCTGGGCTTTTCATATCTCTATAGGAGTAATTTTTTGTGGATAAACAATTTCATATGGGTGTGATATAGGTATTCATTTGTCACTGTCATGAAAGAGCAAGTGCTTATTGATTTTGAGGCAGAATGTGAACTATGGGGACAATCAACAGAGAAAGAGAATTGCTTTGAGTAGGGGAAACAAGGTTTTTATATTGAATTGTGTAATCAGAAGAAAAATGAATTGGTAGGTACGTAATCGTAATGGCCTTTTTGCATGTAATATTTTCTTTTCAATTATATTATATGTCATTCATTTTCTATTTTCTATTGAGCGCATGGTATCATGGCTCAACAGGCTCAAGCTCAATTCAAGTGTCTATGAGAGTGTAGATTAGGGTGCCGGGGCGGGGTGATAACGTTCAAATGAAAAATGGGAAAATACACTTGACTTACATGCGTGTCAGTAGAATGGAGTGCAAACAATAGCTATACTGAGCAAAATTGTATCACTGTCGTTTATTTTTCATTAAAATGATTATGAATCATAAAAACACCATTCTTCCAGTCAAAGGCAGCATGTAGTTCAGCATCCGTGACAGAGAAACAAAACTTTTTAAATCAGCAGGTATTGACTTATTACATCTTTGTTGCTTTTTATGTAATGCTGACTGGAGGAATTCTCACAGGAACAGAAACTAATTTAGAAGAGTTTGTTTATATGCATATCAAAAAGACCCGGAGGTTAAGACTGTGGTAGGGCTTTCAATTCGGCGAGTAGTGAATTGTAGTGGAACGGATCTCCCTGTTACATTTGTTTGTTTGAGGGGGAAACAGTTCAGATTTGAGCACAACGACGCCAGTCACTCACGCCGAACGCAGCATCACGTCTGCCTTGTTTGTCTGCGCTTCGCAGCCCCATGTTCATTTATCAAAGCCAAACATTTTATCTTTTCTTTTCCACAACTGAAAACCATGTGCCGTATGCTTGCTTTGCTCTTCCTCCTTGCTCTTCCTCCCCCTTTAGACATTAGCTCGGGTCCTACTAATCACCCCAAAGTACCAGAAAATACCAGAAAATACCCCAAAATACCCCACAGTATAACCCAAAGTACCAGAAAATACCAGAAAATACCCCAAAATACCCCAAAATACCAGAAAATACCAGAAAAACCCCAAAATACCCCAAAGTATACCCCAAAGTACCAGAAAATACCAGAAAATACCCCAAAATACCCCAAAATACCAGAAAATACCAGAAAATACCAGAAAATACCCCAAAGTATACCCCAAAGTACCAGAAAATACCAGAAAATACCCCAAAATACCCTAGAATACCCCAAAGTATACCCCAAAGTACCAGAAAATACCAGAAAATACCCCCAAAATACCCCAAAATACCATAGAATACCCCAAAGTATACCCCAAAATACCAGAAAATACCCCAAAATACCCCAAAATACCCCAAAGTATACCCCAAAGTACCAGAAAATACCAGAAAATACCCCAAAATACCCCAAAATACCCTAAAATACCCCAAAGTATACCCCCAAAGTACCAGAAAATACCCCAAAATACCCCAAAGTACCCCAAAGTATACCCCCAAATACCAGAAAATACCCCAAAGTACCCCAAAGTATACCCCAAAATAACCCAAAGTACCCCAAAATACCCCAAAGTACCCCAAAGTATACCCCAAAATACCCCACAGTACCCCAAAATACCCCAAAGTACCCCAACATATCCCAAAATAAAAAACAAAAATGTGCACATTTTGTGTAATAGTATAATAGTGTGTAATAGTGTAACAGTGTAATAGTGTAATAGTGTGTAATAGTGTAATAGTGTAATAGTGTGTAATAGTGTAATAGTGTGTAATAGTGTAATAGTGTGCTAGTGTGTAATAGTGTGCTAGTGTGCTAGTGCTTAATAGTGTAATAGTGTAATAGTGTGTAATAGTGTAATTTTGTGTAATAGTGTGTAATAGTGTAATAGTGTAATAGTGTAATAGTGTGCTAGTGTGTAATAGTGTAATAGTGTGTAATAGTGTGCTAGTGTAATAGTGTAATAGTGTAATAGTGTGTAATAGTGTAATAGTGTGCTAGTGTAATAGTGTGTAATAGTGTAATAGTGTGTAATAGTGTGTAATAGTGTGTAATAGTGTGTAATAGTGTAATGTTGTGTAATAGTGTTTAATAGTGTAATAGTGTAATAGTGTGATAGTGTGTAATAGTGTAATAGTGTGTAATAGTGTAATAGTGTGTAATAGTGTAAGTGTAATAGTGTGTAATAGTGTAATAGTGTAATAGTGTGTAATAGTGTAATAGTGTGCTAGTGTAATAGTGTAATAGTGTGTAATAGTGTAATAGTGTAATAGTGTGTAATAGTGTGTAATTTTGTGTAATAGTGTAATAGTGTAATAGTGTAATAGTGTGTAATAGTGTAATAGTGTGTAATAGTGTATATTACACTATTACACACTATTACACTATTACACACTATTACACTATTACACACTATTACACAAAATTACACACTATTACACTATTACACTATTACACTATTACACACTATTACACTATTATATTATTACACACTATAACACTATTACACTATTACACACTATTACACTATTACACTATTACACACTTACACTAGCACACTATTACACTATTACACACTATTACACACTATTACACTATTACACACCATTACACTATTACACACTATTACACTATTACACACTAGCACACTATTACACTATTACACTATTACACTAGCACACTATTACACACTATTACACTATTACACTATTACACTAGCACACTATTACACTATTACACTATTACACTATTACACACTATTACACTATTACACACTAGCACACTATTACACTATTACACCATTACACCATTACACACTATCACACACTATTACACTAGCACACTAATACACTATTACACTATTACACACTATTACACTATTACACACTAGCACACTATTACACTATTACACTATTACACACTATTACACTATTACACTAGCACACTATTACACTATTACACACTATTACTCTATTACACACTAGCACACTAGCACACTATTACACTATTACACACTATTACACACTATTACACTATTACACTAGCACACTATTACACTATTACACACTATTACACTATTACACACTATTACACTATTACACACTATTACACTATTACACACTAGCACACTATTACACTATTACACACTATTACACTATTACACTATTACACACTATTACACTATTACACACTATTACACTATTACACACTATTACACACTAGCACACTAACACACTAGCACACTATTACACTATTACACACTATTACACACTATTACACTATTACACACTATTACACTATTACACACTAGCACACTATTACACTATTACACCATTACACACTATTACACACTATTACACTATTACACTATTACACACTATTACACTATTACACACTATTACACTATTACACTATTACACACTAGCACACTAGCACACTATTACACTATTACACACTATTACACACTATTACACTATTACACTAGCACACTAGCACACTATTACACTATTACACACTATTACACTATTACACTATTACACTAGCACACTATTACACACTATTACACACTATTACACTATTACACTAGCACACTATTACACTATTACACACTATTACACTATTACACACTATTACACTATTACACACTATTACACACTATTACACTATTACACACTATTACACACTATTACACTATTACACAAAATTACACTATTACACTATTACACACTATTACACTATTACACACTATTACACTATTACACTATTACACACTATTACACTATTACACTATTACACACTATTACACTATTACACTAGCACACTATTACACTATTACACACTATTACACTATTACACTAGCACACTATTACACTATTACACACTATTACACTATTACACACTATTACACTATTACACTATTACACACTATTACACACTATTACAATATTACACTATTACACACTATTACACTATTACACAAAATTACACTATTACACTATTACACACTATTACACACTATTACACTATTACACTAGCACACTATTACACTATTACACACTATTACACTATTACACTATTACACACTAGCACACTATTACACTATTACACTATTACACTAGCACACTATTACACTATTACACTATTACACACTATTACACTATTACTATTATTATCCTGGAGTGTTGACCGGAGTGTTGGACGTCCCGTGACGAAGGCCGGGAGGTTGCGACCCCCTCTGCGTGCCCCCCTGTCTCCGGAGGTCTCGTAGTGGTGACCGGAGTGCCGGATGTCCCGCGATGATGTCGGGGAGTTCGTGACCCTCTCTGCGCCGCCCCCTATCTCCCTGTCTCCGGCTGTCCCTGAGCAACGACCGGAGTGTTAAATGTCCCTTGACTAAGACGGGGAGGACGTGACCCTCCTTGCGCCGCCCCTGTGCCTCAAATAGATTGCTATCAGCTCTATCTTTAATCTTTCAAAATGTTCAGTTGCTATCGCTATTAGCTCTATCTTTAATTTTTCAAAATGTACAGTTGCTATTGCATGCACTCATCTGTGTTCCACTACACACATGAGTGCATGCTTACCAACTGTCCGTCTGCAACACTACTATCACCAACATCTAAGAAGGGAGATCCCCCCTTGAATGGCCCTTCTAAGGTTTCTCTCCTCCACACTGCCTGTGGAGCTTTTTTCCCTATTGTTAGGTTTTAGTGAGTTTTCCTTACCTTCGTGTGGGGTATGTCTGGGAGTGCTTGCATTCTTTCATTTATTTGCATCCATCTAAAAATGTTTGCACCTTATGGTGTTCTTGTTCTGTTCTTGACTTATTGTTATGTTTTCTTCTTGACTTGTTTAAAGAAGATCTGTACGGCCCATGGGGACATTAACGTGTGTTGTCGGGCCCTATAAATAAATTTGATTTGATTTGATTTACACTATTACACTATTACACACTATTACACTATTACACACTATTACAGTATTACACGATTACACGATTACACACTATTACACTATTACACACTATTACACTATTACACAAAATGTGCACATTTTTGTTTTTCATTTTGGGATATGTTGGGGTACTTTGGGGTATTTTGGGGTACTGTGGGGTATTTTGGGGTATACTTTGGGGTACTTTGGGGTATTTTGGGGTATACTTTGGGGTATTTTGGGGTATTTTCTGGTACTTTGGGGTATACTTTGGGGTATTTTAGGGTATTTGGGGGGTATTTTGGGGTATTTTCTGGTACTTTGGGGTATACTTTGGGGTATTTTAGGGTATTTTGGGGTATTCTCTGGTATTTTCTGGTACTTTGGGGTATACTTTGGGGGCATTTTAGGGTATTTTGGGGTATTTTGGGGTATTTTCTGGTATTTTGGTGTATACTTTGGGGTATTTTGGGGTATTTTCTGGTATTTTCTGGTACTTTGGAGTATACTTTGGGGTATTTTGTGGTATTTTGGGGTATTTTCTGGTATTTTCTGGTATTTTGGGGTATACTTTGGGGTATTGTAGGGTATTTTGGGGTATTTTCTGGTACTTTGGGGTATACTGCCCTGTCAAGGCAGACCGCAGTAACTCAAAAAAAGTCAGAATTGAGTTATGAGTGAAATTGAACTTGTCAATAAATGTTTTATCTTGTGACCAAGTTTCAGATGTTAATGTCGCTCAGTTTTGGAGATATGGGGTTTTAAAAACTGCAGTAACTACAAAATCAAACTCAAAAACCAGGCAGACCGCAGTAACTTCCAAACAGTGAAAAATGGCTTTAAAGTGTTTTGACTTGCCATCCAAAATGTGTTATACGTAGATAGATGATAGTACCCAGATTTAACATGTATTAATGAAGTAATCTTTAGGCATACAAAAATATGACATAATTATTTTAATTAACCACCAAAAAGCAGATACTGCACTCTGCTGCACAGTTCCCTTAAATAATTATACAGGTAATGTACAGGCAAAGTGCAGTAACTTCAAATACAATGTTGTTTTCCCTCCAGCTTTCATAACTTAACCTAGCCATTTTGAAAATGAAATTTAACACCTGAATATATTGGAATGATGATGATCCAAATAAAATGGCTAGGTTAAGTTATGAAAGCTGGAGGGAAAACAACATTGTATTTGAAGTGACTGCACTTTGCCTGTACATTACCTGTATAATTATTTAAGGGAACTGTGCAGCAGAGTGCAGTATCTGCTTTTTGGGGGTTAATTAAAATAATTATGTCATATTTTTGTATGCCTAAAGATTACTTCATTAATACATGTTAAATCTGGGTACTATCATCTATCTACCTATAACACATTTTGGATGGCAAGTCAAAAAACTTTAAAGCCATTTTTCTCAGTTTCACTTTTTTGAAGTTACTGCGGTCTGCCTTGACAGGGCAGTATACTTTGGGGTATTTTAGGGTATTTTGGGGTATTTTCTGGTATTTTCTGGTATTTTGGGGTATACTTTGGGGTATTTCAGGGTATTTTGGGGTATTCTCTGGTATTTTGGGGTATACTTTGGGGTATTTAAGGGTATTTTGGGGTATTTTGGGGTATTTTTTGGTATTTTCTGGTACTTTGGGGTATACTTTGGGGTATTTTGGGGTATTTTCTGGTATTTTCTGGTACTTTGGGGTATACTTTGGGGGTATTTTGGGGTATTTTCTGGTATTTTCTGGTACTTTGGGGTGATTAGTAGGACCCATTAGCTCTGATGATACATACTGTAAGTGCATTAAGCGTGTGTATTTCTGTCTGTGTGTGATTGAAACCATTTCTCGCTGTCTGCTTAGCTATGCATTGCCCTTATTTTTTTGCTCTCCAGCTTCTACAACGGTTTCCACTATCCACACCCGTATGTACTGTAGATCTCTGTTTTAAAAACCTAACAGCAAAGCAGACCACATGTAGATCCTATATACAGTATGGCAAGTCATACCTACACATACAGGTGCTGATACTATGGACAATATACTTAGATAGAGACTAACCCTTACTCAATTATATTTATATTTTTTAGAATAGTGTGTTCCATATTTTCTTTTGAAATCGTTGCTGTGTGTGTCGGTATGACACTTGCCAAAATATGTTTTTTTTTTTCTTTTTTTTACGTAGATCAGTTGTGATTGCATGGGTAGATTTAACATTAAAATAAATATATATATAAAAAGGTTGATGAACGGGGCTCAGGCGGCATTTGGAGTCTGAAAGGACTGAGACACATTCAATTTCCTGAACGCAAGACAGCGGCGATGCAGACAGTCTCCTCAGCTGTGATAATTGACCTTGTCTGCTGGTCGCCCTTGCCATCAGCAGAGAGCACTCTCCTGCTTCCTTTCATTAGCAAAATGTCAACTCCTTTTAAATTTTTCTCTATAAAGTTTGTAGTTTCCTCTACAACATGCAGTGATAATGAGTGGCCTAATTATAAATGCATATTAATCTGAACTCGTTAGCCACTCTGTAAATTAATATTGACTTGTATCCCAGTAACAGCAGGCACAGCGCCACATGCGTTACAGACTAAACAAACGTCGTTTTAGGAGCCATATCTGGGCGACCAGGCATTCTTTCAACCTTCCCTCCGGCTATGGCCTCGACGGAAACTTGGATTCAAAATTGTTTAGATAGGTGTTAAAAAGTCAAGATCACACAAATTGAAGTCTTTGATCCCAATAAGATATTTAAAACATACTATATTTGTATTATTCACCAAACTATATCATTTATAGACCTCTTATCAGCCTAATTTGCCATACCACATACTTTTGGATGGCGTTTAATCCTGGCGTGTGCTATGCTGTTGCATTACCATCTAGCTAACAGGCCTACTATATTCTCCCCTCTCTCTTCACTGCCTGTAAAACTGACCAAACTCTTGCTGAAGATGAAATGCCCACCGACGCAATTTGTCTCACTGTTGGAAGTTGTCAAGTTGATGAGTTACTAATCTTAGTCCTGTAGCCTGTAGTTGACAATTGCATGTGCGCTAACTCCGTGAAGCTAGAAGCTAGCTTTCTGTCCTCCCTAGTTGAAAATCGCATGTGCGCTAACTCAGAGAAGCTATAAGCTAGCTCTCCGTGTTCTCTAGGTGAAAGTAGCATACGCTAACTCCGAGAAGCTAGAAGCTAGATCTCTGTGCTCCCTAGTTGAAAATAGCATGTGCACTAACTCAGAGAAGCTAGAAGCTAGCTCTCCGTGCTCGACTCGACTGATAATCACAAGATCTGTCTTTCTTTTCAGGCCAGTCAACCTCCCCCTCACCTCCAAGCACCACAAGGTCCCCAGTGGCCAAAACCACTCATTCCACCATAGGTATAAAAGCCGCTGTGCATCACATTTAAACCGCTACTGCGGTCGTGATAGTTGGACTGATTGCACAAAGATAACAGGCTCATTGTTTTTGGTACTGGGCAACACAACAACAACAACCTTGTAATCGTTTCTCGTTAGAACATCTACTCTGCAACAGTACACAGGGGGGGGGGGGGGGGGGGGTGACCACATGACCAGATCTATACCCTTACCTAAAGGTGTGAGCCCTAGTGTGTAGTTGTTTGAACGAGAGAAGTTGGTGTAATTGTCAGTGATTGATTTGTTGGGGCCTGTGTCCTCCCCACACCCAGCACAGTATTGACCAAACAGTCATCTGACATTTCCATGTAATCTTCAACCGGCGTGAACCCGGCAGCAGCAGTGCTGGGCTGCGAGGGACGGAACACTCAGAGGGGGAACGTCCTCCCGGCTCCTGGCTCGAGCCGGGGGTGGGGGTGTCGGGGGTGAGAGAGCTTGTACTGCGAGGGTGATATTTAAGGGCCACTGAGATAAGGGGATAAGTGGAAGCTGTTGAACCCTCCCCCTACCATCAGAATATATTCCGCTCCCTTTCCCTTTTTAAAGAGCCTCCTGACTTTGAAGAGACATCTTTTAAGGATGTGTGGCCAGGCGTGGACTCCTGCTGGGAGAGCAGCTGTTTCCTGTGGGGTCTAATAGCAGGCGGACGAGGATGGTGACAAACACGGCAGTCAGCCGTGGGATATATTTAGTCCGCAGCTCCCCCCCTTGTCACTGGAAGTCATCATCCAGAGCCGATGACGTGTATTACCATAGTTACTGACTAATCCATCAGCATTAGTCAGACGATGTAATTTACTCTCACTGGGATGGGGCCCGACACAGGTGTCCTTGTGTACCGAATTATCACCTGAGCAAATAATGCAGCTGAGTTAGAGATGTGGTCTAAGATTTGCATGTTTGCCTTAGGGAACTGAAGGGGGACTGCATGGGTTTTTGTTGACCAGCTCGGGTGACTGCTGTCGGAGTATACATCTGCAATAGTAGCCTTGTGTGTAATTATCTGCCAACGCCGGTTTCCGCCGCCTGTCAGAGTTATATCAGCACTCAAGAGTTTCCACTGCCTGGTGTGGGAAGACGTCCAGATTAAGTTCCGTACAGACACATATGTCTTTCATATTATTGACGTGGGAGTAAACACGATTAAGGTTGTCAAAGTTACGAACGCCCACCAGAGGATTTTACTCGTCGGCCTACATAGATAAGAGGGCACAGTGATTGGATCACAGTTTGTGGTGTCAATAGTGTCTCAGGTCTCAGTGGATGCGTACTGTATATATAGCTTTTCATTTACCCTTTGCATGCATTAGCTGTCATTCCATTTCCATATATCCATATCAGTGCTGTCATATGTCACACATTATTGACTTCCTAGTTCCTACCATTACGAATGAGAAGTACAGTACGTGTACCAAACTTCAACATAGAGGAGATAATGTGTATGTTTACATACACATTAACATGATGGATACCGGCTAATATCTTAAGACGGGATAAGGTATCTATCTACGCATTATCATTCCCAATTCTGTAAACGGAATATCTATTACTATTGCCATTAAAACAGAGTTCACACAGACCCAAAACTCAACAGCTGGTTGTTGTGTGTTTTACTTGACTCCGCATCCCGGATAATATTGGCATATCCCTTTCAGTAATCATGTTATTTGGGATATGAGTTTTGTCCAGGCTATTATAAACTGGATACTGCACTCGCATGCACCAAACCTGACAGAACACTATTAGCCAGAATAATATTGCAATGTTAAATGTAGAATTGTAATTCAGTCAAACAGCGACCTCTAGGCAAAATAGTCCCTCTTGGTATTACACTTTGTTTACTTAATTTATTTCTTTATTTTGATGTGTGGGTCACACTACAATAAGTTACTATGTAGCTATAATATGTAGCTATTGCCTAGAGGTCGCTGTTTGACAGCATTACAGATTCTACCTTTAATGTACATGTAAATGCCCCTCCGTGACAACACCCAGACCCTTCTACGGTGGCTTGCAATCTGTTATATCCTTTACTAACCCTCTTTCTCTGCCATTTCTCTCCCTTCTCGTCTGTCAGCCGCAGCCCTGTTGAATATTAGCTCTTCTGTTAGTGACAACTTTGCAAATATCAGCTGGATCCCTGGGAGTGAACGCAAGGATTCAGAGTTATATATTGCATTTATGAACAACCGTAAGCAGTTACTACATTCCTATATTACTAGAGTTAATATTACAGTTACTCTACATAGTATAGTCTTCTACGTGTTGAAATCCTTGGCGTAGGCATGCGGCTAACATGTGTATAACCTTGTGTGTGTGTGTCTGTGTGTGTGCGTGTGTTATGAAATGTCTTCCATGTCTTTGACCTCATACGCACAGTAAATAATACTAGTTGTATGTGTTGTCCTGAGTACTAACCCTTGTTCACCTCCTATAGGTAAAGGTAACTGGAGGATATCTGAGCCACTAAACGCTTCTAAGACTTTCCACATCATTGAGGGGCTCGCACCTGCGACTGAGTACACAGTGCGCCTTATGACTAACAACTGGGTTGATAATACTAGTATTTTTGAAGATGTTATCAGGACCAGGGCCAAAGGTGAGGAGGGATGATGCCCAATAAGAAGTTCACCCCCCCCCCCCCCAAAAAAAATCTATATAAAGCACCAGAACTAACTGATGTCTTATTGAAGTAGAAAGCGAGTACACCGGTCAGTCAGCCGCTTGAAGGTGACTCAAGGTGACCCGTGCATGGTTCCTGCAGCGTCGATAGGATTTGATTTTAGCTCTGTGGACTCTTCTGAGAGGAATTACATTTGAACAGCTTTCCTTACCTGATTAATTAGACAAGCGGATTATAGCTTGTTTAATATTAATACTGGAACGCTTCCATCGCAGCGGCAGCACGTGGCCGTCCACCTCTGCCTTTGCATCAGATAGATTCTTGTCGATGCTAAACATTCAATCAAGTGCCCCCCCCCCCCCCCCCCCCCCCCTTCCCCGGTGAAAGGGCCAGGCCGAATCAAAGTCACAGGGTATTGTTCTCCTGCAGGTCTGGCCAGCGCCCACGGAGGAATATCCACCCAAGGATGGTTTATCGGGCTGATGTGTGCCGTCGCTCTGCTCACGCTCGTTGTGTTGATCGCCTGCTTTGTCAACAGAAATAAAGGGGGGAAGTATTCTGGTAGGTGTTTGCAACTCACAGACGCACACACGCACACACACACACCGCACCTCCTGAATGCGAACTAATCACAGCGCACAAGTGTCATTATATTTCCATTTAGGCGTTTCGTCGCTAAGAAAGAAATTACAAATCATTCTGGAATCCATTACGGCGACACGTAAAGCCGATGTATTATTTCATGCAAATAGACGAGCCACACCGCAGATCATTTCGGTGCAAAATGTTTTCAGTGGAAATGGGAATTATGTATTGTTAGGAATATGCGCATTTATATTTACAACATTTGAATCTTGCATTATTCAGATGTGCCGTTTTTCAATGACAGCCTCAAACAATTACACAGGCCTATATTGAGATGATATGCAAATGTTGCACAGTGTGGCCCGCACAGGGGATTACGACAAAGCAGTATGGTATCTTAATGTCATTCCTCTTATTCAGGACATAAGGGTCATTTATAGCTTTGATCGTTCATGACTAATGGCCATAAGGTTGTCGTCTGGACAGATATCACTTAAGGTGTCAGCAGAAAACGACTCTTCTGTTCTTCTTTAATGGGTTGTTGTTTTTTAATTACCACCTTAACCTCCACTGGTCTTTTCTTTCATTTGTCATTTAAGACCCTTTGGTGCTCGTGTTAAAGGCCCATCCGTGATTCAAACGTAGTCCCACCACCACAGAGAAAAGAAAAAAGGGGAATAAAGACACATTTTAATTTCCTAGTTGTTTGTGATAGAAGGACGAACACTAACTTTATTTATTAAATATTATGTATTTGTTGTATTTTGTGGCTGTAAAGGTTTTGTTGGCAAAAAAATTGCAACAGACCTATATTTTAATAAAATAAATTTTAATATAATATTTATAAGATCAATATTATCCATGTACACAAGAATGTATAAAAAAATTGCATACTATGTTGCACGTATATAAAACACCAATTGCTTGGGAATTTGAATACATTTATTTTCAACACATATTATCAACCTGTAGTTGTTTTAATTTACCTCATATGAAACAAGTGCAAGATGCCTTGCATGGAATGTGTATGTAGTTATCTGTCTTACAGCATGGCTGCCTGTAACATACAGTAGCAACCAGTAGATTGTACATGGCAATGTAAGAGACAATGGTTGCTATGTGCAAAACGATATGTTATGTAGATAACCTAGTTATATGAGTATTGGCTGAGCGTCCCGCTCAAGCCTATTGAGATACCCCTTATCTCCTTGTACCTAGTGTACAGCACCACAAAACAACGTATGCACCCATACCTGACCGGGTCCCGCCTCTATGGAGGCGTAGCCTATAAGACCATGGTACTGGTCACCAAACACCCTTCCTCGCCAAAATCCCGTTCCAGTAAAAGATCCCTCAAAAAGGGAACTCAGGGCCGCTTAGAGCGGGACGCTCAGCCAATACTCATATAACTAGGTTATCTACATAACCTATCGTTATATTTCGTATGGCTATCGCGTCCCGCTCAAGCCTATTGAGATATGGGTTAGAGCGGACGCGAGACCCGACAGATGTACCCCCTGAGGACCCGTAAGCCCACATCAAGGGGTGCGGGGAGCCCTGTCACCCCATCCTTCCTAACGAAGGGGGGCCCAGTCAACTCCACCTGAGTGCGAACAAGAGGGAACTAGAACCCCTTGAACACACAGCACAGGCGGAACCACGTGTGACCTAACACACTGTGGCCCATACCCACACACTCCTGCTACCCTACCAAAGGACGGGAAGCAGGAAAGGCCACAGACCCCAGAACCGCCTGGGAGACAGAACCCCCGGTCATGTCCATGAGGTAAAACCTTACAAAGGGGCCCGGGGAGGACCATGAAGCTGCAGCACAGATGTCCTCCACCGAGGCCCCACCCAGGAGAGCGGCAGAGGCAGCCACCCCACGAGTGGAGTGCGCCCTGATGCCCCCAGGGGGATCTTGCCCAGCCAATGTGTAGCAGAGGGCAATGCCCTCGCACAACCAATGGGACAGGCGCTGTTTCGACAGTGCCTTACCGGCACGATAACCACCGTAACAGACAAAAAGCTGATCGGTAACCCTGAGGTCCTGAGTACGGCTGAGGTAAATTCCCAAAACACGGACCGGACATGACAGGTGAAGGCCCGCATCTAACTCACTAGCGTGAGGAGGAGGACGAAACGCCTGAACCACAATATCCCGGGAGCGGAAGGAACTCCGGATATTCTTAGGCATGAAAGCAGGATTAGGTCGCAGAGTGGCACCGCAATCGGCCCGAAAAGACAGGCACTCTGGACGTACCGAGAGAGCACAGAGCTCACCCACGCGTTTAGCGGAAGTGACAGCCAGCAGGAACGCAGTCTTGAAAGACAGCCGTTCCAACGGGCCTGCTCGAGCGGCTCAAACGGGGCCAAGGAAAACCGACCGAGGACCAATTGAAGATCCCAAGTCGGACCCAAGGAGCGTTGCACCGGCTTAACGTGTCGAGCGCCAAGCAGGAAACGCTTCACAAGAGGGTGGCTGAACAAAACAGTCCCCTCAATTCTCTCATGATAGGAGGATATAGACGCCGCATATACCCTCATCGTCGAAGCCGACAATCTACCAAGAAGAGACTGGAGATAACTCAGGACAGCATCCAGGGGGCAGGAGACAGTGTCCCAGCCCCCCGCCTTACACCACTCTTGGAACGCACGCCATCTGCCCGCGTAAACCGCGACAGTGGAGGGAGCATGCGCACACCGGATGGTATCAACCACCGAAGGGTCCATCCTCTCCAGACTCACCCTCCCACCAGCCACACCAACAGCCGTTGGCCCAACATCGGAAACTGGAACAGTGACCCGTCGTGCTGTGAGAGGGCCGTCGCCGACCAAGGAATGACCCAAGGAGGAGCGACCAGAAGCTGGATCAAGATCGGGAACCATACTGACTTGCCCCGGTCCGGTGCGACCAGGATCACCGTCCTGCGCTGCCTCCGTATCGGCTCCAACAGCTGACTCAACAGCTGTACAGGAGGAAAGGCGTACAGAAGACCGGGCGGCCATGGAAAGGTCAAGAAGGCATCCACCCCCAAGGGGGGATGATCTGCTCGACTGAGCGAGAACCACAAGGGGCACTTGTGAGAGCGTCGGCACGCAAACAGATCTACCGAGGCCTCCCCGAACCAATCCCAGATCTGTCTGACTATGTCGGGGCGGAGTTCCCACTTGTCGTAATGAGGACCGCACCGAGACATCATATCCGCCCCCATATTCTCTGTACCAGGAATGTGGAGCGGCCTCAGACTGCGCAGCCTGCGAGATGCCCATAGCCAAAGTTCGACCGCCGCCCGGAGCAGGCGGATGGAACGAGTCCCACCCTGCCTGTTGATATACGCCGCTGCCGTCATACTGTCCGTCCTGACCAAAACGTGTTCGCCTACCACCAGGTGGTCGAACCGTTTGAGGACCAGGAGGACCGCCTCCAACTCCAACACATTGATATGCGGGGCAGCTGGGCCAGCATGACCCGTCCAGCTGCCCCCCACTGCGTGGGTCCGACACGTCCCTCCCCAACCCGTGAGAGAGGCGTCGGTGAAGACCGTGACGTGTGAGCTCCTGCTGCCTATGGGGACCCCAATGGTGAGGATACCCAGCCTCCTCCAGTGGGCGAGATCTCCCCATATCGACAAAGGAACCGTCAACCGTTTACTTTTGTCCCTCACCGGATCTATTCTCATAGAGAGAAACCACCTCTGTATCCTCCTCATGAAGAGGAGGCCAAGAGGAACCACCGTGTGAGCAGATGCCATAATGCCTAGCAGACGCATCACTTGCAGCGCCGTGACCATCCCTCCCAGACGGAACCCCCCGAGCATGTGACGGAGAACCACCCGACGCTGCTCCGAGAGGGTTGCAATCATGGGCCTTGACCTCAACGTCAAGCCCAAGTACTCCACCTGTTGACTGGGAAGAGGGGTACTCTTCTTCCTATTCACAGCAAAACCCAGGTTGGTGAGGAATTCCACCACCAGCCTGGTATGAGACCTGGCAACCTCCTCCGAACGACTGAGGAGTAGAATGTCGTCGAGATAGAATAGAACTCGTAACCCCCGACGACGTAAGGGCTCCAGTGCAGTCGCCACGCACCTGGTGAATGTGCGGGGAGCCAGAGAATAACCGAACCGAACCGGCATCCTCTGGTACTCGTACGCTACGCCCTGAAACAGGAACCGTAGGAATTTCCTGTGAGGAGGGTAAATGGGGATGTGAAAATACGCATCCTTCAGGTCTATGGAGGTGAACCAGTCTCCCCTCCTGACAGCAAGCAGAAGGAGTTTGACGGTCAACATTCTGAACGGTCTCGCTACAATCAACCGATTGAACGCGGACAGATCCAGTATAGGTCTGACCCCCCCTGTTTTCTTGGGTACCAGAAAATAACGGGAGTAGACGCCTGACATCGCGTCCTCTCTCGGAACCACGATGACGGCCTGCTTCGCCAACAGAGATTGGATCTCGTCGGCCAGGGCTGTCACTGCTTCTGACCCTGACAATAGGGTCGGGACCAAACCTGAGAACGGAGGGTGGGGTTGTGCGAACTGCAAAACAAGCCCCCCCCTCAACGTTCTCTCTATCCACCCCACCAAACGGCATTCTTGTCACCATATGTGAAAATAACGCACCCAAGGGGGGACCCCGACAGAAAGGGCCGGTTTGATACGGGAGAAGCTGTCATCAAACTGGTTGACACACACCCCCCCCCCTGAACACCCCTCTAGCGCATGCTGAGGAGTTGTTCCGCAGCTAGACACGCAAGGCATGAGGACCCCATGGGCTCCTACACACTGAAGCCCTGCAGTGATATTGCTACCACCCAAATCACGCTTGCCTCTCTTTTGCAGACCACTGCCGCTGTGACGGGAGTGGGAGGCACCAGCGCGATACCCCGCCTGGCGAAGGCGAAGCCGGGGTAACCCCTGCTGTGCATTCAACAGAAGAGGCCTTGAGTCCCCCAGCTGACCACTGTAGCTAGTGGCAGCTATAACACCAGGCTCATCCAACACACAACGTGTGGTGCAGGAACCACGCGACGGAACATTCTTGCGGACAGACCCAGGCTCAGCCATCAACTGGGTGTCAGCCCCTGTCCCCATGAGAAGTGAAGAATGGGGCCGCATACGCTTCAATGAAGGTTCGCGGCCCGCAGCCAAAGGAGAACGATCAGAGCCCCGCTTCCGTGGGTAACAGAGAGAGGATTGAACGGGGAGCGGGCTGCTCGCGGCAAAGTGACAACGGCTTGTTTTACCAAACTCAAATTCACCCAAAATGGCCGATCCCTCGGCCGCCAAGGCTGTCGGCCTTGTGGTACCCTGTTGACTCTCCACCCAGGGCACCACTGGCGGGGGAAACATGGCCGCCTGTCGAGGATCTCGCCACAGTCGTTGACGAGACCGTGTTCCCACCTCTGGCTGCACAGCGTGAGGCGGTGTAGGACCCAGATCAACAGCCGCCTGCGCCTCCACAGAATGTCCAAAAAGACTATCTGTGGAAAAAGGAGTCGTGAGGAGAGAAAACCTATCCTCTTCCCCAAGAGGAGATTGCTCCAACCAAACATGCCTAACAACAAACGTTGATAGCATCCTAATCCTCCCCGCAGTTATAGCTTGCGACTGAGTCAAGATCTCTATAACACCACAAACATGCAACATGTTTACAATGTCAGCTGGACCCAAAGTCCTACTACCCGACGCCAATATGGATAGGAAACTAGCCAGCTCAGCCATAACACTGGCCGCCGCCAAATACCATCCTGTAGCAGTATACAACTCATCCGTCCATACTGCCACCCTCCGAGCCGATTCGCTATCAAGCATCGGCCGGGCGGGACGTCGTTCATCCCCGCCGGGGCACAGGAACAAAGCTACCTGGCTGCTTAGCCACGGTACACCCGGCCTGCACCCTGTTGTTAGCCTGTTCACCTGTAAAAAAGGTAAATAGGACTCAGCGAAACCCCCCACATCAACCACCGACTGACCTTCATCAATGAAGCTGGTAAGAGGAGGGAAAAGCGGTATCCCGCGGCAGGGATTATTAGAACAACGACCCATTTCAGTGTCAACGTTAGCATTAGCAGAAGTAGCAGTAGTAGCATTAACGTTAGCAGCGTGCTCCAGGATTGCCAGGAAACCGTCCACTGCAGTGGAACGATCACCAAGCCGCCCCGGCCCTGGCGCCGAAACATACTCCACAGCATTACCAATACTGACATCGATGCCTAATGACACAGGCCTTACCTTTGTACAAGCCGACTTGATAGTCAAACCTTGTACGCTGCCCCTCGGTCTGCCGTCGTCAGCCGAGGAAACATCAGCACCGGCCCAATGTGTCGCTGAAACATGCTCCGAAGATGCCAGGGAAAAGCAAACCTCCGGTAAGCTTTAAACATTACGAACCTTCTCTAATCTTTTCATACTACTAGTTACATACGGTGCACAGCATCCAATATGATGGAACGAAAATAGAGGAAGAGTGTTTGGTGACCAGTACCATGGTCTTATAGGCTACGCCTCCATAGAGGCGGGACCCGGTCAGGTATGGGTGCATAAGTTGTTTCGTGGTGGTGTACACTAGGTACAAGGAGATAAGGGGTATCTCAATAGGCTTGAGCGGGACGCGATAGCCATACGAAATATAACAATGGTTGCTATGTTTTGATTTATGAGAAATATATCAACAAAAACATAATCATTTGGCTTATTACTGGATCTTGTAAACAATTCACAGTGGAACAGTAATATTGTGCTTTTCTAATGGTTTACTTTACTCTACCACTGCACAGATCTTTAATTACGGTAATAATGACTGCACACTGGATATTCTTTTTAAAAGTGCTTATCAATGGCAGCTATATTGGGATAACAACACACATATTATGTTAAAGGCCTCTTTAGAACCAATGACTTGAGTAAAAATAAATCAATGGTCCTTATTCTCGAACGGACATACGTGAAAGTTACCAAGGAATTCCTTTGTAACTCGATTTACGAATTTATTCTGCATTCTCGAACGACTTCGTATTGTAAATTAGTTGTAGGATTTATGTAGGATTTACAAACTCGAAAAGGCAGGTGGATTTTTGTAAATGTGTTAGTACGAAAATTGTACCAAGATATTTACAAAGGTACTCATGTAGGCTACATGTTTGAGAATGAGGACCAATAATTGTATCTTATTTTTCTGAGCAGTGAAGGAAAAAGAAGACCTTCACCCTGACCTGGAATCCCAGGGCATGCATGATGACACATTTTGTGAATACAGGTAAGTTTAACCCTTCCGAGTGTCATCTCAACACCATACTGTACCTCTCTGCAATTCAGATGCAACAATATCACATGGTGCTATGGTATCCATTGTTGTTCTCATGTTATTCTCTGTCTGAAAGTTCAGAAATGTTTGACCTCCAGGTGTATTTCCTGCTTACCAATGATATTGTGGATCTGCAGAGTTTTTTCTCAGCATGATCCATGCTGTTCTTCATACTGTGGACACAGCTCTGGCTAGTCAGCCACAAAACCAATGTAAAGTAACAGGGCCACGCTCCGGTAAGAACTGTGATATAAACACTGAAGCCTACTGTACTTCACAGTGAAAAAGTGTCATGGTATTTCCATCATGTCTCCGGTCACTGATCAGTACCATCTGTATCATGGTTAAAATTGGATTATACCACGATATTATTACAAGTACATAATTGGTACCATGGTGATACATGACTTTTACCATGGCAGTACCATGGAAAGTTATTTACGTAATGCCACAATTTTTTTATAAGGGAAAGCAATGAAGTTTGTTTTGGAGAAGGTGTAAATTGTTTTGTGGCTAACTAAGGAGCTCAGTATCCAGTATGAAGCACAGTACTCTGGACCTTTTGACAACATCATCGATAAGTAGGAAACCGGGCCATACAGGTCCCAAAAATATGAACTTAAAGGAAAACGCCAACATTTTGGAAAATTTGCTTACTGTCTTCTCCAGAGAGAGACAAGAAGATAGATACCAGTTTTCTCTCTGTGCGCTCAGTAGAAAGCTATCTGGCTGCATGTTAGCCTAGCTTACCACAATGAATGGAAGCGGACATGTACGGGTAGCCTACGCATTGTCCAACTAACACCTCTCCCGAAGGCTACCCGTACATGTCCGCGTCCATTCATTGTGCTAAGCTAGGCTAACGTGCAGCCAGATAGATTTCTACTGAACGCACAGAGAGGAAACTGGTATTTATCTCTCTGGAGAAGACAGTAAGCTAATTTCCCAAAATGTTGGCGTGTTCTTTTAACCCTTTAACTGTGTCTCTTGTGTCTAACACTCTGCGTTTCTCCTGTCCTGGAAGACAGCCGCGCATGCATGAGGTTTACACCGACTCACACAGACATCCCTGCTCCAGACTTGTGATGGGCTGAGTAATAACCTAATGTAGGCTATGTGATAAACAGCATGTTGCTGTTTACACATCCGTGGTGTCCAGGGGGTCGGGAATGGTAATCGATTACATGTAATCGGATGGGAGAAATCTGATTATGAGATCAGATCAGAGTAATCTGATTACTAAATCAGATCACAGTAATCTGATTACCGTTATGAAAGGAAAATAATCACATTTAGAGATGCATTGGGGAAATACTTAATTTACTGGATTACTCAGTGACCTGTCTGAAGAGTAAAGGGCATTTGAACAGTTTAGACATTATAGACACATGTTTAAATCATGGTTGTGTGTGATATAATAACGACAATTACAGGTACGGGCAATTGGAATAAATATAATTATGTAAACAGAGTAGCCCAAAAGTAACTGTGAATCGATCAGATTATAATACTGAGTATTAGAGTGGATTTCGTTACTGATTACAGTTACAGATAAGCAATAGGGCTGATCAAAAAAGTATGGGCTGCGATTAATCATAATGACAAAATGATTAGGGGAAGTAATCATAAGACCTTGCCCTACCCTATTTAATGGAAAACCGTTTACACACAAACATGGACTTTATTGACCTCAGAGATTACTTATGTGTACTTATACTCTATAGTATTCAACTCATCATGAGCAGATCTTTCATTCGAGCCTAATATGAAGGCTCTGTGACGATTTTGAAAATAATCCCCTTTGGAGCTCAAAATTGGCAGCCATCTTGCATATGAAGGTCAAAAATAGGTCAAGTCATTATATAAACACCAAATGTGTATTCCTTGACCAAAATAAGTTCTGAAACCATGTATTGTGCCTTACCTTAACCTTCAATTTAACCCTAACTTTAACCTCACTGTAGTCCTCACGCCTAACCCTTACCTTAACTCTAACCGTAACCTAACTGTAGACCTCATGCCTAACCCTTACCTTAACCCTAACCTTACTGTAGACCTCATGCCTAACCCTTACCTTAACCCTAACCTCACTGTAGACCTCACGCCTAACCCTTACCTTAACCCTAACCTCACTGTAGACCTCACGCCTAACCCTTACCTTAACCCTAACCTCACTGTAGACCTCACGCCTAACCCTTACCTTAACTCTAACATTAACCTCACTGTAGACCTTACGCCTTACCTTAACTCTTAACTTGACCCTAACCTTAACCGCATGCCTGACACTAACTCTTAACACTTACTTAACTCTAACCTTAACTTAGAAAGAACATAGAAAGAAAGATAAGGATTTAGTAAGCCATTGTGACGCTGTACATGCGATGTCTGAGTTTTAAGGGGTACCGCCTGGGATAACGCTGCATCATCAGCAAAGATAGCAGCAGCTCGGCCTGTAGTCGGTACTTGTTAATTTGGTGGAGACGTAGCAGTACAACTTGGTTTAAAATAAACGTTTTTTTAAGGCCTGTCCGGCAATCTCACAGCATTAAGGATAGAGCCTGTGTAAAAGTCCCGCCCACATAGGAGACAGGAACTGTTTCAGATTTCATCCCATTGCTGCAGCTTTTAATGTGTTATTTTCATTTATTAAGAGTCGTTCATCTTTGCATCTTTATATACAACGTGGCTTACTTTTGAAATGATGGGAAGCGGTGGGGCTCAAAAAGGTTATTGTGATTTAAAGATGTGTTAAAATTGACAGCCCTAGTAATCAGTCATCTGTAATCTGATTACATTTTGAAAGTAACATTCCCGACCCCTGGTGGTGTCAATGTGATATCACCCCTTGTTCAATGTTGTAGTCGTTACTCAAAAGGAAAGCAATGATTTACACATTACATCTCAGTAATGTAAGAGTAACAAATTACTTCACTGATTACTCTCCAGGAGAAAGCAATTTGTTACACTAGCTTGTTACCTTACTTTTGGGTCACACCCGTTTAACGCCCAGGATGCTCAGTAGGCTAGGAGATGCAGGCCAGGTGCGCAGGGAATTTTTCGATCTACCCATTATGCAGAAAAATACTGAATAGAGTCCTTTCACGGAATGTTTTCCCTCCAAAGAACAGTCTCTATTGGTTGATACAGTATGAGGAATATATCAACAAAAATGTAATGTGTTGATGTTTTGCTACTGGATCTTATAAACAAGTCACAGTCAAACTAATATCGTGCTTTTCCAACGTTTTACGGTGGAAAGTTAGGCATGATCTAATGGTAACCAATGCTTGCAGGCAGCTATGTTGGAAGAAAGGCAATTACACAAGCTTTTCCGTGCAAAGCCTCTGTTATCGCAGTATTTCTGTGAATCCATATCAATATGGAGAGAACGCTACAGTATGTAACACAAGTAATGACCCTATTTGTTAAATCAATAACTATGTGATTAGTAAAATGTAAACAGTTACATCACGCCTTACATCACTCCATTGTGAGAACGAGTAAAGTGATTACAGCAACGCGTTACTGTAAAGCGTATTACCCCCCCCCCCCATTACACTGTCCTTTCCGATTACCAAAATTGGAACAGTGATGCCTTACATTACTTTGTTACAGAAAAAAGTAATGTGATTACAGAAAGGTATTACTTTTTACCTTTGTTGTCATTACCTTCAGCCATTCATTACCTACCATTTGTCGAGCGTAGTGTTGTGGAGGTGATACCCATAAAAATATGAACTCTAGTAAAACTATAGTATTCCTGTGTTTTTTTCACACAATTACTATAGAAATACTATAGTGAATCACTGTAGATACATAGCATTTATACGCTAAAATCACAGGAATACTATAGTGATTCACCATGCATTTCTATAATATTTTAAGGTGAATTGTTTATATGGGAAATGTACAGTATAGTGTGGGTGAAACAAAAAACACAGACACTATAAATGACTACAGTATTTCTGTGGTAAATCTATAATGCGGGTGGAATAATACCACAGGAATACCATTAGGTTTCACTATAGTTAATGTGTGTAGTTGGTGTTTGTAGACATCCCATTAGAGCGGAATGACCTCGTTGTTCAGATGTTGCTATTTGTTCCTGAACGGAGCTAAATGAAGGCTGCCCGCCACACGGCAGGGGGGCAAAACCAATCAGTGTAATTGAAAGCGGCTCATCTCCGGGGCAGTAATATGTGGGCCTCGTTTCATTAATCCTTCAGTCGCCCAATTCATAACGCACTCTCCTGCAGCAAAGACTCGCCAAGAGTGATTTCCCCAACGGACCGGCGGAACGTGCACACCGCGACAGAACGTGCACACCGCGACAGAACGTGCACACCGCGACAGAACGTGCTAACTGCGACAGAGCGACTTGACGCGGTGGTGTCAACTCTGCATTTACCATTAACTGTACGCCTCCAGAGGCTCCGTGCGACTCGGTGCCGCTCACGCATGTGCCCTGGAAATTAACCAAGCTCAAGGTGATGGGGAACGCAAATTTATTGTGTTTCCGTGGCAAAGCGTATAATGTCACCGTAAAACTCGGATCAATGCGCGGTATTACCGGCGTAAATCGTGGTTATTACAAGATGCGCTTAATAATCCCCCTTTATGTGATTGCTGTCCACTTATATGGTTAATCGTATTTTATCACCGGCTATTTAATACGGCCGGTGAAGATTAGGTCATCCATCCCAGTCAAAATGCACCGCAGGACTGCAGCATGTGCAGGTTCAACATCTGCATCTGTATAACATCCCTGTCAATATCCCATTCCTCCGCCCGCAGCCATTCCACCGTCGAACACATTGATGCAACACATAGTGTTAACAATTAAGAAATGTCCTGACTTTGTGCGTTTGCATGTGTATTTCCCATTGGTCAGTGATAGCTAAATGCTAATGCCAATCAGGCTCATTGTCGCCGCTTTGACGGCTCAAGCCTGCAACCCTGCCCCCCCCCCCCCCAATAAGCCGTGGAGAGAAGCCATGAGTGAAATGAGGTGATTTCACATTCTACTGTGTTTGTGCCGTGTTGTGCAGCGACAACGACGAGAAGCCACTGAAGGGCAGCCAGCAGTCTCTGAGCGCGGGGATCAAAGCGGGGGACAGTGGGGAGGACAGCCTGGTGGACTACGGAGACGAGGGCGCTCAATTCAACGAGGACGGCTCCTTTATCGGGGAGTACGCAGGACGCAGGGAGAAGAGGGTTTCCGCAGAGATCAAAGCCACTGTCCAAACCCCAGCGTGAGGAGCGGAGAGCCATCATCCATCCCTTTTCCCCCCGGGACCCGCCGCTTTCATTAAACCTGCTGGGAGGAGCCAAATCCAGGAGGGAGAAAGACATTATCCATACTGAGCACAATCCTGTGTGAAATATAATGTGTCACTGTCAAACTGCACTGCCGTCCTCCTTTTATAAAGCTCTGTTCTATCAAGTTGTAACAGAATGACCATTTCTAAATGTATATATATTCTGTATATTGTATGTGTGGAGTGTTTCTTTTAGGTTTTTTTTTAATTGCAAATCAATGACGATGTTTCGGAGCGCCTGTTTGTTTTTATTTTGTTTAGTTATTTTGTTAATGCAACAACCGTTTGTAAGAATGTTAAAAGAAGGTAAAGAAAATAACTCTGTGCCCGTTGTCTTATGCAGCCATGTTTTTTTTTCATCTTGTATAGCAAACGGAAGTATGTGGGGATATAAAGTTGGTATTTTTCAACTGAAGCAAATATTATTGACATTTTATATTTGAAATGGATGCATTAAATATGATTTAATATGTGTACAAAAGGTTGTTTTATTAACTTATTTCCTCTCATGGTTTTTATACATGACATAATATCGAGGCCATTTTAATGCGATTATTAAAATACATGTAAAAATATACATATTTAAAATCTATCTATGGATGCCATTGTGAGGTGTTCAGGTGTCAGCTGGTATGCCTTGAGAGCATCCTCTGAGAAACAGAGGCCTCTGTAGGACTGTATATACATCAGAGAACCAAGTTACTGCTCTGTATGTGTATGTCAGTGTATGTACAGTATGTGACTGGTGTTGTACTCCTACAGAGTCAAATATACACTGCAATTTAAGGAAGTTGTAGCAGTGTGCAGCTCACCAACATTATAGTTACTGTATCAGGTTTGGGGAGTTCATTAATTATAATTATTATATTATAATTATAGTTTCAGCTTGTAATTTGTTACATACTCTGCTGGATTACTCCCAACATAATGTTTCCTTCCTGCTACTGTTGGATTACTTTGCCTCTAAACACCATGAAGTTACACAGACTATGTATTATTTTGTACAGACTGTAATAGAGGCCTTGCACAGAATCTTTGTGTAGTTTTCTTTCTTCCAGCATGAGTGCCTATAATCACCTGGTAACCACTTTTGAAGAAAATAATTCCTATATATTTCTCATACAGTATGTCAACACAACTGTTACTAGTCAGCCATGTTGGAAGACATACAGTAACTACACAAATGGTCCGTGCAAGGTGTCTATTTAAAGAATACTCTTTGTATCATGTTCTACAGCCCTGATTAAATATTATATCAAGTTATGACATTATGCATTTTACTGATTTCCTTTTTGTAGTTTTCCTCCTCAAACATATCAGAGCAATCCAACAAGTAGGCCCTAAACATCAATTTTGTTGTGTTTCTAATCTGATTAATAATTATAGCAACTAAGGGATTACAGTTACAACTTTTGTAAAAAATTAAATAAAAAAAAATTGTAATAAAGTTGTATGCAGTATCACTTAACTCATTCAGCGCCAGTCACGAGAAAAGTCGGGTTAACTCGCCAACCGTTCAGCGCCAATCACGAGAAAACTGGTTTTAATTGTTATTTCTTTTATTAGCTATATCCATACATTTTTCATCCATCCAGCCTGATGTTATCATTGGGAATGGGTCTGAGCTCGCAAAAGGGCAAATACCGCCGCCTACACCTTCCAGCCGGTATTGCACTCCATTAGAAATGGTGTAGTTTCTTTTCTGGGCCGATCTGAGCCGCGTGGGCGGGGTTTAAATACTCCGGCAGGAGTAGCGTTTACAACTATACATCTGCGATGCTGCCCCCCCTCCCCCTATATATGCAATGCCGGACTATGTGGGACGGACCTCCACAAGCAGTATTTGGAATGGCGATCAGATAATTGGATTATTTTTTTTGCATTACGTTGATCTGATATTTCTTTCTACCGCGATCGAAGCTGTCTGTGTGGACTGTGTGTGTGCTGTTTACCGTTGGCTGCGGTGGGGGGGGGGGGGGGGGTGAGCGCCCCGCTACGAGGGCCATTTCATGTATGCACGAGGAGACATAATAATGATAATCTAGCGTTGATTTCAGGAAGATTCGATAATATTACAACATGATAAGTGTATTCCACTGAAACGCTATTATCGTGTCTTTTCCTGGGATTACTAAGAATCACCAAAACTATACTCATATTCAAAACGGTTTAAAACGGAAATGATTAAAGCGATGGTGTTCTAGCGCCCCCTGGCGCTGATTGAGTTAAAGGCCCAATCCTCAATCCAAACATAAACAAAATGATACAGTATTGAAGAATATTTGTATTCTTCAAATTGACTGAGCTCATGCATGGACTGACGGTGTGTGACCGCTAAATCTGAAATTGTATTGCATTTTGTTTACATCTGAAATGTTTGTAAACAGAGTAAAACAGACCAGTATTTTGATGGTTTAAGAAAATTCCAAAAGGAGAATTTTCCATTTTAAGTCAAACTCTTCAACGACATGAGTATACTCAAAACTTTAAGGAAAAGGCTAGTGTAATTTAATTGTGTTCTTATTGTCAACATAGCCCATGGAAAGACCAACACCTACAATGCATTACAAGTATGGTCCATCCAGCCAACACCAGACTATAGCTCCTGTCCAGAAGTCACTCTGTTTGATTGATTGATTGATTTTTATTGTGGAGTAAAAGACAGCATCCAAGGGATAAAAACATGAGAAAGTGCAAGCACTTATTTCCATCATGGTCCCTGATTTTGGACATGGACAGACATCATAAAACATAGAGCATCATAATAAAACATAATACTGCCGTACTGTTTGCTTTGGTCAATGTGTCATGTGTATCAGTCTTAAAAAGAAAAGAGAGCCTTGCTCATGTATATCAATCTAGCGACACTGTCATGTTTATAGTGTTGTATGAGTAAAAGTCAGCTTTTAACATTAACACAACCTTCAGCTTAATTGCAACTTTGTACAGATACGTCAATTGCATGTTAAGAATGTTACTTGGTGTTTTATGATGTCATTAAATTGCTTTACTTTCTTAAAACATGGTAGTGTTCTGACTGCCTATATTGTAGTGACCAGAAAGGATGGAAATACTTTTGGAAATACCGGGATACATTTTCGTAAGGGAAGTTTAACAATACTGTTTAACAAACTTTTTATAATTTTTTTTACTTTATTGCCAGACAATAACAGGGAATTGACATTGTAAAACAAAAATACTTTGACGATTGGGCTTCATTTGACATAAATGAACATAAATGAACAACACTGTACCAGAATAGGTACACATACATCTACTATACATAATATACCTGAAATAAATATACATCAAAACAAGATTCCAAAGGTAGTTAATAACTCCTATCCATCTAATTATAAAAATATGTAGTTTTAATTGTAGCTGTTCATGTGTTCCATAACCTCGTTCCCAGTTTTATCTCCTCCGTGAGATAAAGACTGGTAAAGCAATACGGCCGGAAGTGTGTATGGGGTAGAATTTCCGGTGTATGTACTTCCCCTGGAAGCTGCCTCCGAACGGACCAAACTTTTCCCGAATCCTGTGGGCAAACAAGCTAGAACGTCCCGGTTATGTAGTAAATTCTTCAGGCAAAGCCGTTGGAGTGGCTTAAACGAGGAAATATTGTGCACTTCACACGTTTCTATAATTGTTTTGTCGAAACCGGAAAGCCTGTAGCCGGTACTTCCTGTACTTCCGTTATATATCGTATAGCTTACGCTCTGCGCTGCCTACTGGAACATATCCTATATCAGTCTAACTACTGAATAAATTTCACCACGTGTACATGTACACACCCATCCGCCTGGCCACACCCCCATCCGCTCCTCTACATAAGCAGGGGTGTGGCCATACTAACAGCTCCTTCCTTATTTTCACCACCGTCAAGTGTCTATACACCACTTGAGTTTAGTAACCAAAATAGTTGGAAAGGAGCTACGTTGAAGAGAAGGAGCTGCGTTGACATTATATCTTTGTTTTCTCTCTCACAATTTTTCGAGGAAATATAGCGATAATGTCTTCGCCACCGGAGTGTCTAGAAGATGATGATCATTCTGACCTCCACTGGAGCTTCGTATTAGGGGCTCGCATCGCTGAGCAAATCCCCGCCGGCATTACCTCCGGCTCTGCAGTTGGACACTTTGCTTGGGAGGCGCTCTGCCGTGTGAGGGCTGACGGCCTCTCTGGGGCGGGTGGTGTTTTTGTAACACGGGCGCCAGGTGTGTTGGTTGTGGGGGGAACAACTACACAGCTTACGAAGGTCCGGCTCCAGGCTGGTATCCTTTTTCGCTGCCTCTTAGCGGCGTGGAGAGGGTTCTGGTTTGATGCCCACGTTAACATGAGCTCCTCATCGAGAGCTTTGTTTTCCTGGGACCGTGATTCCGAATCTGCGGTTCAATTCCCCGGGTCTCTGGACAAACGGATACCCACTGACGCCGCGCTGGCCCCGTTTTTTCAAAAGAATTTAAAGCCCCGGTGCGAGGGATGTGAGCTTGGTGTTTCATTATGAGAATATCTCCATGCTCAAGTCGGCTATAGTCCGCGAGGGACTTGTTGCCGGCACCGCTATGGTAAACACCGTTCTGTAGTGGGACGTGTATTGCCTTCTTTTTCCCTTCTCTCTTCGGATGAGAAGAGGGAAAGACAGCGGCTGTCTGAAGTGTTGGCCTGTATTTCTTTTCTCACGTTGTACAGTTTTTCAGTGGTAGCCGCTTAGCTTGCTTCTTAGCTGGGTTGAGCTAACTGTTAGCCAGTTAGCTGTTTAGCTACGACGTTAGCTGCCCGTTTTTGCTCGGCTGGGAACGTTAGCTTGATGCTATCAGTTAGCCTAGAGTTAGCTGTTAGCTTGTGCTACAACCATTAAACATTAGCCGTGAGAATAGCAGGCCCTGGCACTCTGACTACGACATCATCTTTGACAGAAGATGTAGTCGGGCCTGCACCATGACCGGCTGCAGGAGGGGGGCGTCTCGCCAGAGCAAAGCTCCGGCCATAGCTTCTTTTTGCCCCACCAGCGAAAGGCCTTTCGTCAACGTGGAGACCAGCCTGTGTTGCGGCCTTTCGCCCTGCGTTCCTTGGTGCAGGTAAGATGTCCATTGGACATTACCCCACTCTTCCTTCCTAACCCTCCGAATGTTTTGTAATAACGATGTTTTTTTCCAGGCAAAACATATGTTACTTCGCTACATTTGGAGATGCGACATGTGCTGTGTGTGAATTGTCTTGGTCGCTTATATAGCTTTGGTAGCATTGGCCAAAGCTTGTGCTTTTCTCTCTACCTAGAAACAGCGTTGTTTTTTACGTGAGTAAAAATTTACTGGGTTTTTGTTGTATGATGAGGAGTTGTGTGTGTTCATGTAACGTTAGACAACGTGGCTGAGCCCACAACTGGCTGGGTTACCCTACAATGCTGTGCATAGTGGCATGTGATCGAGGGATGAGTCCCTCTCTCAGCTTGTGATGACAATAACAAATGGCAAGTTTTTTCACACATGAACAGGGCTGTGCCTGTTCAAACAATGTCTTCGGCTGTGCTGGCGTGCATGATGTAAAGCTTACTCTGCACATTGGCGTCGTATCAGGGGTAAGGTGGTGAAGGGTGGGGTTTCCCCGGTTTTCCCCTGGGCCCCCCCCCCCCCCCCCCCCTCCCCTCAAACATGATTTTGTTTACAAGATGTGTGTTGTTTCACTATGTTTTTGGGGATACAGTGTAACTTTTTTGTTGTGATGGAGGGTTGTGTGTGTCGTTTTCACGTTTAAGATCCACAACTGGGTTAGGTGTTGGCCTACAGAAGTTACATGTGTAAGCTCTTGTACCAGGGCCCTTGGCCCCTCTCTTGGTCTGTGTTTTTTCTTCCTTTAGGGTAAAGGTGTAATAATTCAGGTGGCAGGTTCGCACATGAGCCTATGTGAAGCTGTTACCTTGACAGGTATACATGCGCTTCATGTAGCACGCTATGACTGGTGTCATGGCTCTGCTTTGTCATTGCATCGTATCAGGGGTGAGGGGTCATGAGGGGGTGAACTGATAAACCCTCTCTCCCCTTTTTTCTGATTGGTCAGGGGGTTGGACTTCCTGTCCTTCGGGCTTCCTGTCACGTTGCTGGGTCAGCGCGTCACAGGGTAGGGAGGGGGGGGGGGGAGTTTCCTGGTCCCACACCATATTTGGACAGGTGGGTCACGGAATTCCCCCCACCATAGAGTAGGTCACTGGGCGCGTTTCTATTGGTTGTGAGACTTCCGTGAGTTCTTTTCAGGCTCCATGTTGTGGACCTCTGTTATTGTCAAGATGAGTTATGCGGTGCGTGAGAACTTAAAAATAAGTTCTGCTCTGCGCTCTGTTGCATATGTCTTGAGCTTGGTCACGTAGCTCAATGTTACATATATCTTTTCAATTATTACTCATGTGGGAAGTCTCTCTGGGGGTTCCCTGTCTCCTCTCTTTTATACAGGGCAGTGTTGACAGGGGTGTTTTCCCTCGGACGCGTCATATGGGACCCATATCTGTGTCTTGGCCAGATTCCTGCTGCTCTCCCAGGCAGCTTGGAGGGAACGTTATCTGGGTTCTTGTTAGAATTACCATTGATATGTTTTGGGTCTCGACGTGTACATAGTGCTGGCCCTGGGTGCTTCTGTGTCGAACCATGCATGGGCTTGCGCGCCTTGGTTGCTCATCATTGAAACAGCGTTTTTATGGGGCAACTAGGATGGAGTTTTGTCTAGGTTAGTCTCGATGAATTCTCATTCATCTCTGGGGGGAGATAACGGAATAGATCAAAGCATTGGCGGAGGGGTCTCACGCTTTTGGGGTGGGCCACCGGGCGTGGTGCTTTATGTTCTGACCGTCTTGGTGGCGCCCTCTGTGATGTTTTGGATCGACACACGTACCTACCCCCTCTTGGGACTGGGGATGGTGGCGTGATTAGGACACGGGACTGGTTCTGGTCACGCCGGACCAGGTCAGTTAACCCGTTGTCCGCCGGGGCGCAGATCTGCTGTTCTGGTACCCTGGACTTGTGCTTTTTCGGGGGGGAAATGCCGGGTTGGCCCGGGCGTTGCAGGGTTTGATGTTATTGAGGTGTTCGTGGTTATGTCACTGCGTGTTATCCTTCACTATTGCTTGGTCCATATTGTGTTGTACCTTGCGCTGTGCTAAATGAGCCTGGTCCTTCTCCTTTCTTTTTTCGTCCCCTCTCTTCTCCTGCTTGGCGGGGCTGAGAGGGGGCTGTCGAGGTGGTTCTTGTACCCCTCTGGCATCCCTGTGTCTAGAGGGTCAGGGTTTTTTTGTGGAGGCTGCGACATGGTGCACAGCATACCGAACGCCCCTTCCGCCGGGGGGCTGTTTTCAGCAGACCCCTTTGGCGCCTGTCTAGTCCGCAGTACTCCAGGCTCAGGTCGAGTCCTTTTGACCTATTACCTGGATTGAGGGATCAACCTCTTTGGGGGTTGTCTCCCCGGTGCGCTGCCTGGTCCCGCTGTGGGGGTGTAGCCTCTTGAGTGCATCAGGGCGGCGTGCTGTAGGGGGGAAGGGCCTGCTCTTGGATGGGCCCTGTCCGATACGCTGGCGATGTGGGGGGTGGTGTCACTAGTGACCGCCTGGTGGGGTCTCGATGCTGCAGTGTTGTTGGCCTCACCAGGCCCCCTTTTTCCGGGGGGTCCAGTCCCTTTCTGGGGCTGGGTCCTCCTTCACGCTCCGCTGCTACGGCCTTGCCACGGGTTTTTTTTTTTTTTTTTTAATTTTTTTTACCTTGACCCCATGATATTAGGGGTTGTAACAGGTTTTTTTTTCTTCCCGTTCGTTCCCTAGTGGCATGTGGGTTGCGCGCCTGTGTAGTCGTGGGTTCTTCTGTGGGAAGGTAAGTCCCACGGTCTGCTCACCCTGTGCGTTGAGTTGCTAAACCCGCTTCGCACAGTCGGATCCGATTCCCTCCCGTCCTCCACTAGGGGGGTCCGGGGGCTCTGGTCCTCCGCGGTTCTGATGGTTGTGGGGTGCCTCAGCGGGTAAATTTGTCGAGCTTCCGCTTTGCTCAGCTCCTGTGTTCCAGTTGGCAGCGCAGAGCGTAAGCTATACGATATATAACATACGGTTATCCTATAACCATAGTTATATGAGTAATAGCGGCGCTCTGCGCTGGACTCCCTGAGGACCCCGTGGTCTTCGCCTTCGGTGGTGAAAGACTTGGGAAGGAGCTGTTAGTATGGCCACACCCCCTGCTTATGTAGAGGAGCGGATGGGGGTGTGGCCAGGCGGATGGGTGTGTACATGTACATGTGGTGAAATGTATTCAGTAGTTAGACTGATATGTTCCAGTAGGCAGCGCAGAGCGCCGCTATTACTCATATAACTATGGTTATAGGATAACCGTATGTTTTTACACTTTAGGAGTGTGTGTGTTCCATCATGTAGACATGTTTACGTTTTTGTAACTATTGAGCAACCATTGTGGGAAGGAGTTAGGCTTCAACCAATTCATATAAATTATGTTTCAACTAAATATGTAGTATATAACACTGAGCTGTGTTGTTCAGGTGGTATTTTCAATTAGAAAACAACAACAGCGAGTCCAGAGGAATGTCAGTTTCCAGAATTTCAGTTTTGTGATCTATTCTAGACGGACCTTATTATCTGTACATACAACCACTACTGAAACACACAATTTCAAAGCCAGATGGTCACTGAGTTATGTTTGGTGCGCCTCCATTATCAAACCTGGCCTTCAATGGGAGAACAGCACTTAGTAACAGTATTAGTTCCCTCTGAATAAACAACAACATGCGTGGTGGGTTGTTAAGGCAGTGTAGGGCCTATTTAAGAGGTGTCACTGCAGGGTCATGTCTGCTTCCAAGGTTGTTAGCACATTACTTTACACGACTTGCACCGCAGGAGACAAACACTGGGAATCAAAGGAGTGGGTCCAGAGTCCAGACACTGCGGAAAAGAGCTGTATATCCACATCTTTGATAAACTGATAGTGGAGAATGGAGAGTATTAAACACAAAACTCTCTCTCTGTCTCTCTGTCGCTGCCTGGGTCATGCTGAGTTGTCCTACACATTTGTATTCAGCCATGTACGCCAGTGGCAAGGCTATACCCCATTTAGAGGGCCTATAGTCTCCCCTAGTATTCCCGATTAGCAAGTTTAAGTTATAGACAACTGACATGAAGTCTGAAATTACACAAATGTGTCAGGCCATAAGGTTAGATAAGTCAGGTTATAAGGTACTGTACTTACTTCTAGGCCTAATTTAACTTCTTTGTCAGGCTAGAATATAAATGTATGTTCATTCCTAATAACGAGATGTTGATAATAGCCAGTCTATTATCTGGGGAACAAAGTTATCATCATCGGGATGGACAGCTTCTTTCACAGCTTGCTCTCAAAGTATGTAACTTAAATGGTAAATGGTGCATTTATATGTAACGGTTGTCATATCGTCACCTTTAAACTTTGATGCCCCGAGGGAGTTTCAAACCTGTGGTCTGCCGCACCACGGGTCGACAGCACAGACCACTATACCAAGAGGTGAATTCACTGCTTTGCAACGTGTATATGTGTCTTTTAAGGGTGAGAGTGAGTTTAACCCATAGTACCGCTACTCGCCACAGTCACTTCACAACATCTGAAGTCCATTGTGACTGCGCCTCACGGTACCATCCGTTACATTATAGCACTTTTGTCCAAAGCACTTTACAATCTTTTGTTCCTCACATTCACCCATTCACTCACACACCGACGGTGGAGGCAACCATGCAAGGTGCCAACCTGCTCATCGGGATCAGTTAGGGGTTAAGTGTCTTGCTCAAAGACACTTTGACACGCTGACTGGGAGGAGTGGGAATCAAACCGGGAACCTACCGATTACCAGACAACAGCCTTACCTCCTGTCGCCCTGACTCAAGAAAGGTCTCGTATTTGATGACAAGAGCACCAATGCACTATTCACTTTTAACTTAAATAAATCCTCTTTCTTTCTATTGTAGATCCGATATCTACCATTTTCTTGTATTACTAAGACTGTCTGAAGAGGGTTATGTGGCGATGAGCTGTGTCAGCGTTTTCCAAGTATTGAATAGACCAGTAGAAGAAGAATAAGACCTACAATACTGTATAATAAACACATGTTTTACCTTAAAGCAAAGACTGGTCCTCTTACATCTGTTGCTACCAAGGAGTACATTCCAATCACTGATAGGATAGGAGTTCATGTGCGTTCATATGGGGTGGATATAATATTCCTTACAGCATATTATAGATGCAGTGGGTTCATTGTTGTTCTTTTGTTTCTTGTTTTCTGCAGCATAAGGGCACTACACCATCATGACTGAGAAGAACAGGATGCACACAGATTGAATATGTTATGTGTGCAGTGCACTGTTAATTTGTCTGTAATAATAGGGTACATTGCAATGCTTGCAGAAACTTGACTTAGCACATTTATAAACAGAAGTTGAAATGTACTTTTGTATAATTTTGATCCAATCTCCTTGGGAGTTCTAACGCTTTATTCGTGTGGGGAGTAATGAGATATACCAATAGCCTAGTAGCCTAGAAATGAGCTTAAATGGGGTTATAGAAGGTAGTAGTGATGTCATTAGTGCAATGTATTTCACACAATGTATAAAAACAAATCTTGTGCGCGTTACTACAGGTGGTCATAGGGTCATGTGCTGGACGAGCCAGCATTTTATGACCATAATTGGTTATTGAGGGAATTCAAATAGTGCCATTATAGAAGCACAGGAATCAATAGATAAACATTTTTAAATTTTAAATAGAATAATTGGCAGATTCCTAGGTCGGGAGATATTAGAACATCCATGGCATTAAGATATGCATTACCAGAAGTCTTAAAACCTGGAGCGACATGGTTTTTCTTGGATAATGTGTAAAAAAATTGCTGTTCTGTGTATGATTCATGTGTATGTATGTACAGGATGCGGGGGAGGAGCACACTCTCTCATTGACGGAACACAGCATGAGGAGAGCGTTTATGGGGGTGAACACTAGGAAAGCTGCAGGCCCAGATGGGATAACAGGACGAATACTTAAGTCCTGTGCTAATCAGCTAGCCCCAGTGTTCACCCTGGCTTCAGAACATCCCACTCCACTGACACATGCCTTCTCTATTTGAACGACCACATCAAACAAGAGGTGGACGCAGGCAAATACTGTGGCATGGTCATGCTGGACCTACAAAAGGCCTTCGACACTGTCAATCACTCCATTCTGATTGACAAGCTAAAAGCAATTGGTTTTGATAGTCTATCAGTGAGCTGGATGCAATCCTACCTTGAGGGGAGGGAACAGATGGTGGAGGTAAACGGTACCCTATCCCCCCCCCCCCTCCCAGTAAGCTGTGGTGTTCCACAAGGAAGCATACTAGGACCGCTACTGTCCCTAATTTATGCAAATGACATGTCGTCAGCTTGTGACTGCAACTTGTTCCTGTTTGCGGATGACTCAGCCCTGCTGGTTTCTGACAAGAACAAGTTACAGGTTGAAAAAACGCTCAGCTCGGAACTAGGCAAAATCTGCATATGGCTATCATTACACATGGGCAAAACAGAGTCCATTCTCTTCGGTTCAAATAACAAACTCAGCAAGACCGACGGCTTCTCAGTTACAGTGGGTGACAATATTGTCACAAGGAAAGATGAAATTACCTACCTGGGTTTCCTGTGACAAAATGGCATCCAATGTAATAAAAAAAGTCAACCAACGAACTCAATTCTTGTACCGGATCTCCTCTCTGGTAAACAAGAATACCCTGAAGACTCTGGCAGGAGCACTCATTCAAGGGTACTATGACTATGCTTGCACCTCATGGTACCAAAGCACCTCAAAGGCGCTAAAAACTAAATTACAAACATCTCAAAACAAACTGGTCAGACTACTGCTTGACCTTACTCCTAGAACCCACCTCACCCCTGCCCACTTTGACAACCTAGGATGGCTTAGAGTAGACGACAGAGTACAGCAACTTGCAATGGGCCTGGTCTACAAGATACACTACACGACCAAGGTACCCATGTACATGTCAAAATACTTCCCAAAGGTCAGTGAATACCACGATCACAACACCAGAGGGAGCTCCACAAATCATGTTAAACCCAGATTCGGCTCAAACAAGGGACTAAACACGTTTCGCAATTATGCCACATCAATGTGGAACGCCCTACCCAAAGCTGTAAAGGAATGTGAATCACTACCCACTTTCAAAACCACTCTCAAAGAACACCTACGGGAGACTGCAATTCAAAACTGGCCCCTGTAAATGTCCTAACCCAACCCCCTCCAATGTACAGTAAATTACCTAGTATGGTTTTGTCAATATTCCAATGTACAGTTTTGCTTGTACAGTTGTACAGTGTTTCCCCCCCCAACCCCTCAGCTTTCAACACCATAGTCCCCACCAGACTGGTTGACAAGTTGATCGATCTGGGTCTGAACTCCGCCCTGAGCGCCTGGATCCTGGACTTTCTGAGTGACAGGCCCCAGGCTGTCTGAGTGGGAGTACATACCTCCAACCCAATCACCCTGAGCATCGGGTCCCCCCAGGGCTGTGTTCTCAGCCCCCTGCTATATTCACTGTACACACATGACTGTGTGGCCAGGTTCAGCTCCAACTCCATAGTGAAGTTTGCGGACAACACTTGGTGGTGGGGCTGATCTCTGACAATGATGAGAAGGCCTACCGGGAGGAGGTTGATCTACTGGCACGCTGGTGCCGGGATAACAGCCTACTCCTGAACATTGGTAAAACCAAGGAGCTGATTGTGGATTTTAGGAGAATACAGCAGGGGACACACAAGCCACTGTGGATAAATGGGGCTATCATAGACAGGGTGGGAGTCCACATCACAGAAGACCTGACATGGACAACTCACATAGACAAGGTGGTAAAAAAGACGAAACAGCGCTTCTACCACCTGAGACAATTAAGGAAATTCAGAGTATCAGGGAAGATACTCCACTCCTTCTATTCCGGGGCTATAGAGAGCATACTGACTGGGAACATCACTGCCTGGTTTGGAAACAGCACGGCCCAGGACAGGAATGCCCTACAGAGAGTGGTGCACTCAGCAGAGCGTACTATGGGTATTGCACTACCATCCCTGCAGGACTTATACAACAGGAGGTGCAAATCCAGAAACTGCAGAATAATGAAAGACCCTCACCACCCCAACAACAGCCTGTTCAAGCTGCTGCGGTCAGGCAAGCGCCTCCGCATATACGCAGCAAGAACAGAGAGACTAAGGCTCAGCTTCTTCCCTCAGGCCATCAGAACACTGATCTCTCCACACACAAGCACACATACACACATTCTGCACTCGCTCACACACAAACGCACCATAGGTCACTTTAAACACACAAGAAAAGGACACTTTAAAGGAAGGGGAAAAAGGACACTTTAAGAAAAGAACTTGTTGTGATTATTGCATAGTATAGTTAGTAATTGCAAGTATAGCATAGGGACATAGAAGTAAAACTGTATATTGTATAGTAGTGTACATAGGACCCAGTGCCTTTAACACTTTGGATGCCAGGCCTCCCCGTCTCAAAACCTTGTTGCGTGCCACCACCCACTTCAATGATAGCGCTCTCATATTCGCGAACGCATAAACTACATCTTAAATTATGGCTATGTGTCTAATCTGGCTGTCGCTTATCAATGACTTGTTTGCAGTCAACATTGTCAAAACGGATTGTTTTTTAATCGGTTCATTTCCGTTTTATACTATTTTGAAAAACGCTTGTTTCTTGAAACTTCCAGAAGATTTCAGAAGATTCTGTGATAAACGCCCTTTACTGTAATACACAAAACACGTTGTCATTTTTCGGCCTATTTATGAATAGTTTTCAAATAAACGCTAGATTATCGATAGTATGTGTACTTATGCACGCTATTATAGAAGCGGGCTGAAAAATCGAATCTCTTATTTCCTGATCGCACAGACACACACACACACACACACACACACACACACACACACACACACACACACACACACACACACACACACACACACACACACACACACACACACACACACACACACACACACACACACAGGGCCCACGTTGATATCTCTGTGAAAAAAGCTCTGATTATCCTAAGACTGGTCAAATAGATTCCTTACCTCAGATCAGATGTTCTCCAAAAAGATTATTCCAATTCCTGATCGCCATTCCAAATATTGATCGCGTTTATTGATCCAACGCTGGGTGGTCGAAACACCGATTCCACACTGTTCTGATGGTCCAGAATGAATCCGATCGTCTCGGGTGACTTGTCTGAGAAGTAAAATCCAGACGGAGCAGAGCGTCATGGCGGCAGGAACGTTTGGAGCACTTCTGGCTCTCCCTTTTTATGCTTTTATATTAAGTTTTAACAACACAGGCCCAGACTATTTTAACTTTAAACCTTCTAATGAGTTTAACACAAGTAATACGACGACAGGATTGAAGCACTTTGGGCTGGGGAAGTTGACCCTGCTCAACGCATTTGTTTACCCAAAATGGTGCAATCCCTCAAACAACTTGAGCAAAACGGGAAACAAACGCAAAATCGACCGTGACTATTTGATTATTACGCTTGGTTTGCTTATGTCTGGTGACATTCACCAATGTCCTGGTCCGATCTCGGACGGTGTAAACACCACGCAGAACGGCGACAGCAACAACAGCTACAGATGCAACGTACCTGTTTCCCAGGTATGTATGGAAATCAGCGGTGCAGCTCCAGATGTTGATATTTGCCAGCCTAACCCCCATCCTTATTTCTGCTTCCCGGGAGCCACGACGGGACCTGAGCCCAAGCCAGACGGCGCTGATGGAGTCAGGAATGGAGAAAACATTCTTCCTGAAGACGAGAGGGGAGCGTTGCACGAAATTGCGGGCCGAGGTGCTGCAGCCCCGGGATCAACGCCGGTGGAGCAGCGGAGACCTGATGACGGCCTACCTAGAACCGCGAGATCTGAGCACGTAATTGCGAACTCGGGCGAAGAAGCCACGGGGCCGGAATGAACGCAGATAGAGCAGCGGAGACCTGAAGCGAATATCCACGGAGGAGACGAGACACTACCTAACTTGGATAAACTATACGCAAAAAGAGGACTACATTTTTTCCATCTAAACATCAGAAGCCTCCTCCCCAAAATAGACGAACTTCGGCTACTATTTAATAGTTGCAAGGTAGGAGTAATATGTTTCAGTGAAACTTGGCTTGACAGTTCAATAAGCGACTCCGAAATTGAGATTGAGAACTATATAATTGTAAGGAAAGATCGAAACCGAAACGGAAGAGGTGTGTGTGCTTATATTAGGTCGGACATTGGTTTTAATATTAAATCAGATATTGAACACGACGCGGTAGAAGCGATGTGGCTCGATATTCTGTTACCCAAAAGCAAACCAATTATTTTTGGAGTCTGTTACAGGCCACCAGATCAGGGCAATTTTTATGTTGATCTAGAGGAGATATGCTCCAAGTGCACTGATTTTGAGAAAACTGAAGTTGTTGTAATGGGAGATTACAACACTGATTTACTTAAAAAGAGCTCTGGATTAAAGTCCCTTCTGAACTATAGTAAATTGTTTGACCTGCACCAGCTCATCACTGAACCTACCAGAGTTACCTCCCTTTCTCAGACCATAATCGACTTAATACTGGTCTCTGATAAACAAAGGATAACAAACAGCGGCGTTGTTGATTTTGCACTCAGTGATCACCTGAGGGGTCATTTTGAGGGTCACAACAACATAAAAATCAGATCTTTAAAAAATTACAGCAAGGAAATGCTCCTGGATGGTTTAAGGGGTGTGGACTGGTCTCATGTAATGCACTGCAAAGAGGTTGATCAAGCATGGGACGGTTTTAAAACAACATTTCTTAAAGTAGTTGACAGATTAGCACCCAGGAAGATGGTCAGGACCGTCAGGATAAAGCAGAGGACACAGCCCTGGATTAATGATGACATTTTAAAAGCTATTAAAATAAGGAACAATCTTTTAAACAATTTAAGAAGTCCAGGTCAGAACAGGCTTTCCTAGATTTAAAGAAACACAAAAACTATGTAAATAGTTTGATTAAAGGGGCAAAGAAGGGTTTTTTTAATGAAAAAATAACAGAGTATAGGAACAACTCAAGGAAACTCTGGAGGACACTTAAAGAGGTAGGATATAGTAAGAAATTAAAGACTAAATCGGGCAATATCAGTTTAGAAATTGGAGACAAAATTTCAGCAGACAAATCAGAGGTGGCAGACTGTCTGAATAGCTATTTTACATACATTGCAAAAACGATATCGGAAAATATACCAGCTAAACCCGGCAACAACATAGAGACTGAAGTCCATAAATTCTACCTAGATCAGGGGGTTAAAGCAAATGCTTTTTCCTTTAGGAAAGTGACTGAGATGGAGGTCCAGGAAAAGCTTAAAAAACTTGACACCTCAAGGGCTACTGGATTAGACAACATCCCTGGTAAATTTGCAGAAATCATTGCCCCATATGTAGCTCACATTACCAACCTAGCCATTGACACAGGAACATTTCCAAGCTAAATGAAATCGGCAAGAGTTATTCCTCTCCACAAAAAGGGAAACAAATTAGAACCGCGTAACTACAGACCCATTTACATCCTGGGCGTTCTATCAAAAACCATTGAGAGGCTAGTATATGAGCAAATAGACGGGTATTTCTCCACTAATAACATCATGTACAAATACCAATCTGGTTTCAGGAGGTCCCACTCCACAGACACCTGCCTGCTGTTCCTCACAGATTACATCCGGAAAGAGGTAGATGAGGGAAAGTTCTGTGGAATGGTAATGTTAGACCTCCAGAAGGCATTTGATTCAGTGGATCACAACATCCTGTTAATGAAGCTTAGGGCCCTAGGCTTTAATGAGGCAGCTCAGAAATAGATTGGTTCCTACCTAACAGGGAGACAACAGGTGGTAGATATAAACAGAGTACTCTCCAGTCCTCGGACAGTAGAGTGCGGGGTCCCGCAAGGGAGTGTTTTGGGTCCGCTCCTCTTTCTCCTGTATATAAATTACCTGAAAGCAGCTTGCTCATGTGACCTTTTTTTATACGCAGATGACTCCGCCCTACTAGTGTCTCACAAAGACAAACAAGTGGTTGAGCAGACATTGAGTACAGAACTAGAGAAGGTTAGCGACTGGCTAGGCCACAACAAGCTGTCCCTCCATGTGGGGAAAACTGAGTCCATTTTATTCGGGTCAAAGGTCAGGCTCAGAAAATCGCCAGGTTTTAACATTAGAATAGGAGATACTGTTCTCACAGACAAAACATCTGTGAAATATCTCGGTTGCGTCCTGGAAAACAGCGTATCAGGGGAAAGCATGGCTCACCAAGCACTTACAAAGATAAATAACAGGACTAGATACCTAGCCAGAATCTCTCATATTTTAGATCAGTCAGCGATGAAGATTCTTGCTGGAGCTCTCATACAGTGTCACTATGACTATGCGTGTGGCTCCTGGTACAACAGTGCCCCCAAAAGTCAGAAAATAAAACTACAGACATCACAAAACAAGCTAATCAGGGTAATACTAAGGCTACCTGCCCGAACCCACCTTGACCCATCTCACTTTGAGATCATGAGATGGCTTAAGGTGGAAGACAGAGTAAACCAGATAGGGATGTGCCTAGTTCACAGAATAGTGCACGGGGTAGTGCCAGTGTACTTTAACAACTACTTCAACCGAATCAGAGACACCCACGCATACCAAACTAGGCGCAGCTCAACTGACTTTGTGCCAGTCAGATTCAGGAGCTGTATGGGGAAGGAGTCTTTTCTGTATTCAGCAGCTGTCTATTGGAATAGTCTGCCCAGTGAACTGAAAATCATAGACAATGCCGTTAGATTCAAGTCCAGCCTGAAGACATGGCTCAAAAATGTGTTGTGATGTCACGTTTTGTATGATGCATGTTTTTTTTTTTTTTTTTGGTCTTTTTCCCCCTCCATTTTCCGCCGATTTTCTCCCATCCCAATGTTAGTCGTATGCCAATTCCCAGTCCCTTCCTGGTCGCTGCGCACTTACCCCCCACAGTCAGATCATCTGGGAGAGTGGAGGCTACCACGTGCTTCCTCCGACACACGTCCAGCCAATCACCGCTTCTTTTCACCTGGCAGCGCGGATTCTCATTGAGAGGGCGTAGCGTGTGGGAGGACCACACTATCCCCCTCACGTCCAATCCGCGCTTAGCAGGCGCCCCGACCGAACTGTAGGAGTCGCTGTTTACAACGACCCGGACCCACCCCGCCAGCTTCTCCCACCCTCTGATACAGCCAATTGTATCAGTGCAGACGGCCAGCCAAGCTGGTGACAACCCCGGAGCTGTGAGCTGGATTCGAACAGGCAAATCCAGCTCAGCTCCGGGGCTGGTGACGAACGCAATCTCCGCTCGGCCACCTAACCGCCTGTATGATGCATGTTTTAAGCATCACACTCCCCCACCCCCCTACAAGGACCACAATGGAAATAAGCTCTGAGCTTTTTTGTGTTCATCCTTGGCAGTATATCCCGACTGTGCTCTTCTGTCACATGTTTATTTTTATATTGTCAAATAAAGTCATTCATTCATTCATTCAAAATGAGGAAGCAGGATTTTTTTCCCCATGCTTTTCATTCAGTCTAATCCAATGGGGTGCAGTACCACAGGGAGAGACGATATGGGGCGGTATTTTCCCAATGGAGCTCAGAGAGAGTTCCAGTGGTAACGGGAGGCTAGATTGATGAAATATGAATGGAAATCGCTAATAAAAAAAATACGATTAAAAACGAGACTTCCCGTCCGTGGCACTCAACGGTCGGCATGAAATAACGAGATTTCTCGTCCGTGGCACTCAAAGTGTTAAGTCGTGGCTCAACATTGTATTGCAATTATCTCCGGATTTATTAACATGTCTATTTTATCATGTCTATTTTATGTCTACTTTATCATCTTTTACTTATTTTATTTACTATTGTATTCTTGCACAATCGAAGCGGGCATGGCCAACCGCATTTCACTGTATGCCCTGGTATGTATGTGATAAATAAACCTCTTGAATCTTGAATCTGAATCTACAGTACAGGGCCGGTTTTAGCCTGCTATATAAGGGTGGCCTGGTATAAATACTAGGTGGGCAATTTTTTGGGATGTGTTTGTGTTGTGATGTCTGACACTTTACCTCTTAACCTGTTAAGCTGTAGCCCTATTTTCAGAAATTGCGCCTAAAGGTACATGCCTAAGTAAATGGAAGTTTGCTCCACTTCTGCAAGGTCAATTTGCATGTTCTTGGTATCTAGGAACATCTAGGGACCTGGGGGTATGTGTCAGAAATATTGTTTAGGCTTGAGTAAATTATAATGAAGAAAAGGATAATATAACGATGACGATTCGCGATGCCACTTTGCTGACCCCGACGGGTGTGCATTTCTTTTAATACAATATATAGATAGAATTCAAGCCCTATTTGTTGCCTGTCGATTGCCCTTTCAGGTGACAAAATCCGTTCAGCGGTTCTCGAGTTACATGCCGATATGTGAGGCGTGTCCCAAAGTACGCAAAAGTACACATTACCACCCGACTCCCGGGGCTCTAGCTCCGTCAATCATTTGGTGATCTCGAAAATCTTTGCACAGGGTTGTAGCCAATGAGTGTGGCTGATATGATAATTGGGGATCTAATACGGTGATCGATTTTATTTTCTTTTCTTTCGATCAAATCTTTTATTCATTTTCTTCTTTTTTTCAAAAACACGACAAGGCACAACACAATAAGGTAATAATCATTATAAACAACACTAATAGACAGGACTTCACATGACAATAACAGTAGTTATAATAATAATAACACAAAATGATAATAAATTGGACTAACAAAATAATAAACAGAGTATAAATGAATAATTCGCCACTTAAATTCTACGTAAGGAGTAGGACTTAACCCCTTACTTTATAGTGAACCTCCTGAGCACCCTCCATCTCCAGATCCGGCAGCCACGGACCCCAACCCGGAGGGCCCACAGTCCAGCGCCCCCGCGAGCCAAAGCACCACGCCTCTTTGATGCCTCGATCCGCAGAGACCCCGAACCGCGGCCCCCCCCGGCCCGAGCCCACAACCACCAGATCCACAGCCAGAGGGACCCGAAACATGTATAATTATATATATAAGCAAAAAAATAAATACAAAAAAAAAAAAAACAGACATGAACACTTGCTCGTTCCATAAGGCCGGCCAAAATGAGTAGTACAGAGGTCGGCAATTGAGAAACATCATTTAACAATAATACAGAAGGCAAGGTCGGTATGGTCAAAGAGAAAATATCTGATAGCTGAGAGGTAACACTTTCCCAGAAGATCTCAACAGGAGGGCACTCCCAGTACATATGCATATATGTTCCAATGGCACCGTTGGACACAAGGTACATAGAGAGTCAGGTCTGAGACCCATTAGGTTCAATCGCCTGGGGGTCAAATAAGTCCTATGAACAAAATGTAGATGAATCTGTTGGTGATCTGGGTTGTGTGATGATAGCCTAATATTTTCCCAGACTGCATCCCAATCAAATTCTATATCCAACTCAGGGATATCCTTTCTCCAAATCGTATCTAGGGGTAGGTCCTTATATGAGGACATAAGTAAGTGGCGATAAAAGTCAGAGACGAAGCCTCTCGATGTCTCCCTGTCATAAAATAATTTGTGAAACTGGTGTCGCTCTAGTGGAACGTCCCATGGAACGCCATAAGCCTTCAGAGCTGCTCTCATTTGTAAATAAAAGAAAAAGGAGTTTCCGGGGAGATCATATCCGTTGGATAGATCCTGGAAAGATCGGAGACCAGAGTCATCAAAGATATCCCCCGATGTATGGATGCCTTTCCCTTCCCATCTAGGGTATCTAATGGGTTGTTGTCCAATAAGGAGTAAATTGTTATTGAATAGGGGGGAATGCGTGTGCCATTTATGGCGATTAGTGCACGCTTTCTGGGTGTCACGCCAAATCTGGATCACATTGTGATAAGAGGGCCAAATCGTAATTTGCATTGCTTAATTGAAATGTTGGTATACACAATATCTTGAAGTCTATGTGGGGACACCATCTTCTCCTCCAATGGTCGCCAGGACACGGCTGCTTGAGCGTCAAACCAAGTGATGCAAGGTCTCAAAGAGTAAGCTTGAAAATTATATTTGAAGTCTGGAAATGCTAAACCCCCGTCGAGTTTACTCCTCTGTGCAGTGGATCTCTTTAAGCGTGGGTGTTCGTTGTTCCAGACGAATTTATATGCAGCAGAGTGCAGTTTTTGCCAGTAACCAACAGGAGGAGATAACGGTAGCATGGAGCTGATAAAGTTAATTCTGGGTAAAACATTCATCTTAATTATTGAGGCACAGGCCTGTAATGAGTTTTTTAATTTGGACCACCTGTTAAAATCATTCGTAATCCTGTCACCCAAGCTGGAGTAGTTATACTTTACTGTCTGGTTAATAGTGGGGAATATTTCAATCCCAAGACACTTAAAGTGCTCTACCATGAGTATGTTTGCTGGGAGCATGGTTGCCTTCGCAGTCTCATTGAGTGGAAGGAAGGCTGATTTTGGCCAGTTGATCTTAAATCCAGATAGACTGCCAAAATCATCTATTACTTGGAGAAGATGAGGTAGAGAGACGGTGGGGTTCTGCATAAATAGGAGTACATCATCTGCGTATAAGCTGATATGGTGATGTGTGCCCTTAATTGACACAGGGGATATAATCTGGGATTGTCTTATGCACTGAGCTAGAGGTTCGAGTGATAAAGCAAAGAGTCCGGGGCTAAGAGGACAACCCTGTCTAGAAGAGCGCGAGACAGCGAAGAGTGGTGAGCAGAGTTTCCCTGTGTAGAGAACTTTGATCATGTGAATGAACCCCTCACCTAACTCCATCCTTCTAAGGACTGCCCACAAATATGACCACTCCAATCTGCCAAAGGCCTTCATCGCGTCTAAGGACATGACAGCCGTAGGGGTTGCGACATCCTTGCTGGCATCAATCACGTGCAGTAACCGTCTGATATTATCCATGACCAGTTGGCCTCTTATAAAGCCAGTCTGATCAGGGTCAACCAGAGATGTCATATGCTTTTGAAGTCGGATGGCTAGCACCTTAGCATATAGCTTGAGATCGGCTCAGAGGAGACTTAAGGGTCTATAGCTGCCACATTCGGTGGGATCCTTATCTTTCTTGAGTAGGACAGATATAAGTGCCATATTGACATCCCTGGAAAAATTGCCCTCTTTGACTGAGTGTAAAATCATTGAAAGTAATAATGGACAGAGTACATCCCAGAACGCAATATAGAGTTCCGGTGGAATGCCGTCCCAACCAGGAGCCTTGCCCCGCTGCATGTCAGCAATCGCCTCCCTGAGCTCATCTAGTGTGATAGGTTCAGCTAACCGTTTAGCGTCATCCTCTGAGATTTTTGGTAAGTTAAAAAAGATAGTCCTCCAGCTTGGTATGATCATAGACCACTTCTGACTCATACAGGTTGGAATAAAACGAGCGAAATGTATCGTTGATTTTGTTGGGGTTGGTGGTTATCTCCCCCTGTAGGTTCTTAATGGCAGGGATATCTGCAAATTGTTCACTGGCTCGTATCTTCATAGCTAGTAGGTGACTAGGTCTAGAACCATGAAAGTAGTAGTGTTGTCTTGTTCTGTGCATTTGAAATTCAGACTGTTGTCTAAATTTTTTTTGTTAATCTCCTTTTTCACCACCTTAATTTGGAGCTCCAGTCGGCTAGAGTAGCTGTGCTGCATAGAAGACATCTTTGTTTTATGAAGCTCTTCCAATTCTACCAACTTGGAGAGACGACCCTTGCGGAGATTGGAAGCAAATAGAGTGGTGTTACTAATAAACCCCTTAACCGAATTCCAAAAAATGCTGGGGTCCTGTACCAATCCAGCATTAAACTGCAAGAATTCAATGAGCTTCTCCTTAAATTGTAGGTTGAATTCATCGTTCTTCAGCAGCGTTGAGTTAAAGCGCCATCTAGGGGCACAGGATGTTATTTTACTGAGTGAACCCTTAAGGAGGATGTATTTGTGGTCTGACAGTGCAATGGGCCTCAAGTCAACGTCAAAGCTATCGAATAGCCTAGAGGAAGAAGAAACATAATCAATTCTGGAAAAAGTTGTATGTCTCACGGAGAAAAAAGAGTAGTCTCGCGCGGTTGGGTTGAGTAACCGCCACATATCAATAACCCCTGTGTCTTTAGACCAGGCACGTAGGGCCACGGTCGCTTGCTTCTGATCATGGGTGTTGAAGTCAGAGGTTCTGTGTAGGATTGTTAGTAACTGTCTAACTGCATATATAACTGTCTATACTAGTAACTGTCTAACCACATATATAACTGTTTACACTAGAGGGCGCTCTAGGCAGAGCCACTCAGGAACACCACCAGGTGGCGAGTATAAATAGAGATGTCTCCTCCCATTCTTTCTCTTCCCCCACCTACCTCTCACGAGAAGGACTCAGGTGTTACTGCTCTGCCATGTGAATAATAAACCACGCCAGTTAAGGCTCAAGATAGAAACCATGCCTCTTGACCACATTATTGTCGCCCTATAGCCTGATTCTGTCAACAGGTTATCGGCCCAGATTACACCAGGGGCGAAATAATAAGGGTAGCATGTTTAGCTAAAGTATAGGCTAGGTTAGCACCGGGAGTACCGCGTGGCTAGACGCTAGGCCAACGGGAACTAAAACTACGCCCACCATCAAAGAGCAACATGAAAGCCAAGAAGTCTCACAGGAGGGTCAAGAAGGTAGCAGCCGGGAGTCACTGGAAGGCAGCAGCCAAGAGCCCCGAGGTGGCGGCACCGGGGGAGATGGAGCATGCTGAGCACAATGGAGGCAAGGGGGAGAACCCCGCCTTAGAAAGCGTGGCGCCTGCTGAACACAACAGAGGCGAGGGGGAGAACCCCGTCTTAGAACGCGTGGCGACCAGAGGGAGGAACAAATGGCCCTCATTCAATGGAAAAGCAGAGGACTACGAGCTCTGGGAAGAGAGCATGCTATGCTGCATGCACGGTGCGAGACTGAAGGAGATGATCCCGGCAGCACCCACGGGAGACCTGACAGTGGAAGAGCAAGCCCTGGATGACCAGCGTAACGCAGACGCGTACTGTGAGTTAGCGCCACTGCTCGATGACACCAGCTTGGGGCTGATATTCCGCGACACTAAAGACAAAGGCAGAGAAAGCCTGGAGGTATTGAGAGAGCATTACATCAGGCGAGGAAGACCCAGAGTCATGGCCCTCTACATAGCACTGACGGCCCTGAGGAAGGGGCACACCGAGACCGTGACCGAATACGTCAACAGAGCGGAGCAAATCACGACGCCATTGAGGAGTGCCGGAAAAGCACCAAGCGATGGGCTAATGATGGCGATGATGATGAGAGGACTACCGGAGCTGTACAAACCGTTCACACTCCTGGTAACACACGGTTCAGCGGACATGACGCTGAGACAGTTCAAGGCCAAGCTAAGAAACTTCGAGGCCTTAGAAGATACCCACCCAGCCGCCGTGGAGACGGGAGAGAGGGTGTTGAAGGCCCGAGCAACGCCAACGGAAAAGACCAGGCCCACGACGGAGCTGGCGTGTTGGCGATGCGGAGAGAAAGGCCATCGGAGAAGTAACTGCACGAGGACTGTCTGGTGTGGCTTCTACAGATCCACGCGGCACGCAGGCAGAGCATGCATGAAGAAACGCGACCAGGGCGCGTGACACGCGCATGAACAAGATGGCGGTGATGGTCGGCGTGAGACGGATCGAGGCGACGACTGGAGAGTAGCGGAATGAGAGGGCTTCATCCCCAGGGCGCAGACGGCGTACGTCACCAGGCCAACGCAGCTGCAACAGGCCCAAAGGAAGGGACTGATCGTGGACACAGGTGCGTCGTCCCACGTCATCAACGACAGGAGTCGGTTCAAGAACTTTCTGCCCGGAGAGACACAGCATGGAGCTGGCAGACGGAAAGCGCACCTACGGGTTGGCGAAAGAGAGAGGAGACGCACAGGTATGCCTCATGGACAGCCGGGGGTGCCGGCGTACAGTGACGTTAAAGAACGCTCTCTATGTACCATCGTTCCCACAAGGACTATTCTCTGTAATAGCTGCTACTGCGAACGGTGCCAGAGTGTTCTTCATTGAAGGTAAAAATTGTCTTGTAGAGCCCAACGATACGCGATTTGACATGTGTATCAGAGAATGTATTACCTGAAAACAGAGTGTAATGACAATGATATGTGTAAGGTAACCGTCAGCCACGATATTCAGACATGGCATGAGATTATGGGTCATTGTAATTACGAGGATTTACTGAAACAGAGACAGAGGGCATGCACATTGAAGGTGAAAAGCGTAGACCTGATAAAGAATGTGTCGTGTGCATAAAGGGGAAGTTTGCTCAATCGAGAAACAGAAATCCCCCAGAAAAAGTAAAGGTGCCCCTTGCGTTGGTTAACACAGATCTTGCCGGTCCAGTAAGAAACGAGTCCATAGGAGGCTTTAGATATGTACAGTCTTTTACAGACGTGTGCACATGGGCAGTGTTTGTTTACTTTCTTAAAGCAAAGAGTGACACACTCCAGGCCATGGAAAAATTCCTGGCGGACATAGCCCCTTATGGTAACGTGAGATGCTTGAGGTCCGACATCGGGACCGAATTCACAAACAGAGAGTTCCAATCACTGTTGAGGAGGAACAGGATAAGACACGAGACGTCATGTACATATTCCCCACACCAGAACGGAGTGGCAGAGAGGGAATGGCGCACTCTTTTCGAGATGGCTAGATGTAAGCTAGTAGATAGTAACTTACCTAAGAGCCTATGGCACTATGCGGTGCAAGAAGCCGCTTACACCAGAAACAGGTGCTTTAACAAGCACACAGGCACCACCCCGTATACAGCACTGACAGGAAAGAAGTGTAATCTAGCCAGAATGCACCGATTTGGATCAGTGTGTTATGCGTACCTGCAGGACAGAGGAAAGCTCGAGTCCAGATGTGAAAAAGGACTCTTCGTAGGGCATGACAAGGGAAGCCCCGCTTTCCTGGTTTATTATCCCGGTAAAGGGTTAGTGCAGAAACACAGGCTAGTCAAGTTTGTCACAAAGACAACATGTGAGGGCGAGACACAGACAGAAGAGGCAGAGCTGGACTCCAGAGTAAGGTGTGTAGAAACAGAGACACATCAGCCCAGTGTTCGTAACATGGTCGTGCAGGCAGACAGTCAAGGGTGACGTCAAGTGCCCCAAGCAGTGGGAGGTATCCCTCAAGGGAACACAGACCCCTAAAGTATCTGACAGACTATGCTCGGAAAGGGAGTGACGAGGAGGACAGTACACCCACCACCGTTGATTACTGCTACAGGGTAGTTAGTGGGGTACCTCAGACCTTTAAAGAGGCCATAGTGTCCCCTGAATCAAGTGAATGGGAGAGAGCAATGGATGAGGAGATGAGGTCCCTAGAGGACAACCACACCTTCACGCTAACCAAGTTACCAGAGGGCAGACAGACAGTGGGAGGAAAATGGGTGTATTCAATCAAGGAGGGTATTGAAGGCCACGATAAGTACAAAGCGAGGTTTGTAGCTAAGGGTTACAGTCAGAGGGAGGGGATAGACGACGGTGAAACATTCTCCCCCACAGCCAATCTGACCAGTATAAGGGTAGTGGTGCAGAAAGCAGCTGAGGACAATTTAATTCTACATCAGATGGATGTGAAAACCGCCTATCTGCATGCACCCATAGATAGGGAGATATACATGGAACAACCTGAGGGTTACGAAAATAAAGGGGAGAAGCTAGTGTGTAAACTGGAAAAATCCATTTACGGCCTGAAACAGTCTGGGCGAAATTGGAACGAGATGCTTCATACATGCCTTATCGAAGATCACTTCCTACAGAACCCAGTAGACCCCTGTGTTTACTCGAGGGAGTCAGAGGAGTCAGGAAAAGTGATCATCGTCATTTGGGTGGATGATTTGATCATAGCAGCAGACAACACCAGAAGCCTAGCACAGGTGAAAGAGATGCTCTCCACCAGATTCAAAATGAAAGACCTTGGGAGGTTAAAGCATTTTCTAGGTATGGACTTTAAACAATCTGCCAATTGTGTAAAAATATCCCAGAAGAGACATGTGGAAAAGATCCTGAAACGTTTCGACATGCAAGAATGTAGATCAAGGGAAACACCATGTGATCAAAAACTAGACTATCAGGAGGATGCTCAGAAACTGACAGATGTAAACATTTACAGAGAGGCTGTGTGGGTAGCCACATTTATTTAACAATATGTACCCGCCCTGACCTATGTTTTGTAGTGAGCAAACTGTCACAGCATTTCGCTGACCCCACAGAGGAGCATTGGATCACAGCAAAACATGTTTTTCGTTATCTTAAAGGTACAGCAGACAGACAACTGTGTTTCAGAAAGAGCAGCGAGGGTCTAGGACTTAAAGCCTACAGTGATGCAGACTGGGCAGCTGACACCACAGATAGAAGGATTACCACCGGATATTGTGTGAGTTTGAACGCAGACAGCTCACTGGTTTTGTGGAAAACAAAGAAGCAGCCCACCGTGGCTTTAGCAACTTGTGAAGCCGAATATATGGCTCTAGCTATGCCCATACAGGAGTGTATTTATCTGGAACAACTGCTCGAAGGGATGGATACCTATGTATATAAGAAGACTGTTGTTTACAAGGACAACCAGGGAACCATTGCGATTGCTAGAAACCCTGTGTGCCGACAGAGATGTAAACATGTCGATATAAAATACCATTTCATCAGATCTGTCATCAGAGAAGAAAGGATGACACTGATGTATTGTCCAACGGACGACATGGTAGCAGACGCTATGACGAAACCTGCTTCCAAATTGAAATTGAAGAGGTTTGCAGTGGTCATGTTTGGTGTGTAGATATTGACTGCCATATTCTTTTGATGTTTTGGATTATATTATTTCCTTTGTAAAATGTTTTTCAAAGAAGTTATCCAGTATGCTAATACAAACCCTAAGTGGGAGTGTTGAAGTCAGAGGTTCTGTGTAGGATTGTTAGTAACTGTCTAACTGCATATATAACTGTCTATACTAGTAACTGTCTAACCGCATATATAACTGTTTCCACTAGAGGGCGCTCTAGGCAGAGCCACTCAGGAACACCACCAGGTGGCGAGTATAAATAGAGATGTCTCCTCCCATTCTTTCTCTTCCCCCACCTACCTCTCACGAGAAGGACTCATGTGTTACTGCTCTGCCATGTCAATAATAAACCACGCCAGTTAAGGCTCAAGATAGAAACCATGCCTCTTGACCATGCTTATTGTCGCCCTATAGCCTGATTCTGTCAACAATGGGTTTCAGTAATACTGGACTTATCAATCAATGGATCACAAATGGCATTGAAATCAGCACCCACTATAAATGAGTACTCAGGCAGTTTCAACATCTCTGTAGTGAGTACAGTATAAAAGTTAGCGTCATACACATTAGGGGCATAGGCGGCTATCAGAGCAATAGTAATAGTAATTATTTTGACCTTCTGCATCAGACCACATGTCTAATAGTTTAATATTCAACTTACGCTTAGCTACTATGGCTACTCCACGGGACTTAGTGCTAAAAGAAGAGGAGCTTATGTTATGATAAAATTTGTTTGCAAGTCTTGCACTGTCAGCCATTAAAAGATGCATTTCACTCAGCAAAGCCACATCCACCTCCTGCCTTTTCAACCATGTTAGTACACTTGTGTGTTTATGTGGAATATTAAGACCCCCTGTATTCCAGATCAAGATGTTTAAATTAGCCATAGTCCAACCAGGTTGCAGTATGACTGAACGTGATTCCCTTGAAGTAGAGCACCACAACATATACACATCGCCACGCTAAGGTCCTGTTGGGCGAGAGCAAACACATAATAGAGTGAGCCACAAGAAATGAAAAACAAAAATCCCTGTATCCCCCCTCCCCCCCTTCAAATATCTTGTCCGATGTCGATCAAACATCATTTGGCACTGTGACCGGGTCACAGCAACCACAACCACATTACGTAACTTAACCATACTAAAAATTGTATATTGTAACGATTTAGAAATAGGGGAACCCCCCTTCGCTCAATAGAGAGAATAAATCTATATAGAGCTCAGTGCATAGAACATTATGCAGACGATAAAAGCACCTGAAACACAGTTTGTCCGAGTTAAACTTGAGTAAAGTGAAGTACTCATAACACATGTTGAAATAATACCACTGTGGTAATAAACCTTGAGCATTACCGTGCTGCCATCGTTGAGGTAATGCAGCGTCGGTGGCGGCCATGTGCACTGCTGTGACAAGAAAGAAAGTTAAAAGCATGCAGTATCAGCAGTGTTAGCTAGGAGAGTCTTGACCTGCTACCCGCAGACAGCTCGTTGCAAGGGGGTCACCCCCCTTGGTTGAACAGTTCATAAGCCCATACAGTCTGTTTGAGTGAAACTTGTGATATTCATTTCGCCCGGGCAGAGCTGGACAAAGATAATATACGTAACAATCTAAGCGCAGTTCAATGCATAGTTCGAGTGGCAGACGATAAAAAAAGAAAAAAACAAGAAACCGATACAAATAGTCAATATTCATGCTCGTAACTGAGACAATACCGTATAGAGAAGTCGAGTGTTACCGTTCTGAGGACTGAAAAATCTGCGGTCGGCTGTGTTTACAACAGTGCTAGCTTGGATAGCTAGCTGGTGTGCTAACAGCTCTCGTGCTCCAGAGCCGTTAGCTTGGTTAGCTGGTATGCTAGCAGGCCTTGTGTGAATCCAGCCTCAGGTACCTGCTCCGGCCTCTCACTCTCCATCGCTCGAGGTCTGCTCCACCGGGGTCGGTCTGTTCCTCTCAGTCGGGATGTTTGTATTGCTTTTCCAAATGAAGTCATCCGCCTCGGATGGTGACTTGAATAGACGGTTGCACGACACCTCTCCTCGTCCCGTCTTTACCTTTAACGTTGCCGGGAACAATAGGTATACCTCCACCGCCCTTTCCCGGGCGAGATCCATGGCTCTGGCGAAAGCTCTACGTCGCCTCACTGTGTAGTCACTGAAATCTGCGACGAATCACCACCGGAGGATTAAACCTGGCCTCTTTTAGAATATCCTGTCTTGTCTGGAACCTCAGGCAGCAGAAGATGAATGTGCGAGGGTTTGTATGCTCGCTCTTCATCGGGGTAGCGGCTCTGAAGATCCTATGCGCTCTCTCTATCTCGGGGCAGGCTAGCTTCGGGAACCACTTCGGTATCATTTTCTCGAGGAACTTAATCGGCGCGTCCTCCTCCACTTCATTGGGTAACCCGTATATTCTAACATTGCATCTCCTGCCACGGTCCTCCAGATCTGCCGTCTTCATCTCACAAGCCCGCAGCTTGTCCTCCAAGAGCGATATCTCCGTGGCGTTGGTATCAGCCACCTCCACAACTGCGGATAGGCTCTCCTCCACCACGGCTACCGTCTCCTGGAGTGTATCCACTCTGTCGGTTAGCTTAGCCACGATAGCCTCTATTTCCTCACGGAATATCGACCTAATGAGCTCCTTATCCACGGCGTTCAGCCATCCCATCCTGGTCTGTGTCTGTTTAGACATGGTTCTAACGTAAAATAAAATCAAATGGTATATAAATTCAAACGTAATCAAACTTAATGTGGCTTGGGCGCTGAGCTCCGCAAAATCAGCCAGCCATGCGTTGCTGATCGGAACCGGAAGTCCTATTGATCGATTTATGATAAAGAAAAGCAGGGTCCCTCAATTGGGGGACCTTATGGCTTATTAAAGGAGCACTTAAACAAAAAATGATCATTTGTATATCAATTACTCATTGATGACGATTTTCTTTCCCGGCTCACATGTCTCCATGGTGAAGGAAGATTTAGAAATACTTGATGACTTGAAGAAGAAATTTGGTTCAACAACAGTAAAACTATATCAAAACATCCATTTACATCTGCTACAGTGGCTAGACTTAGCAGCTATTAGCTACTGGTTCAGAGCTCTGTGCGTTTGTGCCTGAACATGACTTGTTGAATTGAAGAGGTTTGCAGTGGTCATGTTTGGTGTGTAGATATTGACTGCCATATTCTTTTGATGTTTTGGATTATATTATTTCCTTTGTAAAATGTTTTTCAAAGAAGTTATCCAGTATGCTAATACAAACCCTAAGTGGGAGTGTTGAAGTCAGAGGTTCTGTGTAGGATTGTTAGTAACTGTCTAACTGCATATATAACTGTCTATACTAGTAACTGTCTAACCGCATATATAACTGTTTCCACTAGAGGGCGCTCTAGGCAGAGCCACTCAGGAACACCACCAGGTGGCGAGTATAAATAGAGATGTCTCCTCCCATTCTTTCTCTTCCCCCACCTACCTCTCACGAGAAGGACTCATGTGTTACTGCTCTGCCATGTGAATAATAAACCACGCCAGTTAAGGCTCAAGATAGAAACCATGCCTCTTGACCATGCTTATTGTCGCCCTATAGCCTGATTCTGTCAACAATGGGTTTCAGTATTACTGGACTTATCAATCAATGGATCACAAATGGCATTGAAATCAGCACCCACTATAAATGAGTACTCAGGCAGTTTCAACATCTCTGTAGTGAGTACAGTATAAAAGTTAGCGTCATACACATTAGGGGCATAGGCGGCTATCAGAGCAAAAGTAATAGTAATTATTTTGACCTTCTGCATCAGACCACACGTCTAATAGTTTAATATTCAACTTACGCTTAGCTACTATGGCTACTCCACGGGACTTAGTGCTAAAAGAAGAGGAGCTTATGTTATGATAAAATTTGTTTGCAAGTCTTGCACTGTCAGCCATTAAAAGATGCGTTTCACTCAGCAAAGCCACATCCACCTCCTGTCTTTTCAACCATGTTAGTACACTTGTGTTCATGTGGAATATTAAGACCCCCTGTATTCCAGATCAAGATGTTTAAATTAGCCATAGTCCAACCAGGTTGCAGTATGACTGAACGTGATTCCCTTGAAGTAGAGCACCACAACATATACACATCGCCACGCTAAGGTCCTGTTGGGCGAGAGCAAACACATAATAGAGTGAGCCACAAGAAATGAAAAACAAAAATCCCCGTATCCCCTCTCCCCCCCTTCAAATATCTTGTCCGATGTCGATCAAACATCATTTGGCACTGTGACCGGGTCACAGCAACCACAACCACATTACGTAACTTAACCATACTAAAAATTGTATATTGTAACGATTTAGAAATATGGGAACCCCCCTTCGCTCAATAGAGAGAATAAATCTATATAGAGCTCAGTGCATAGAACATTATGCAGACGATAAAAGCACCTGAAACACAGTTTGTCCGAGTTAAACTTGAGTAAAGTGAAGTACTCATAACACATGTTGAAATAATACCACTGTGGTAATAAACCTTGAGCATTACCGTGCTGCCATCGTTGAGGTAATGCAGCGTCGGTGGCGGCCATGTGCACTGCTGTGACAAGAAAGAAAGTTAAAAGCATGCAGTATCAGCAGTGTTAGCTAGGAGAGTCTTGACCTGCTACCCGCAGACAGCTCGTTGCAAGGGGGTCACCCCCCTTGGATGAACAGTTCATAAGCCCATACAGTCTGTTTGAGTGAAACTTGTGATATTCATTTTGCCCGGGCAGAGCTGGACAAAGATAATATACGTAACAATCTAAGCGCAGTTCAATGCATAGTTCGAGTGGCAGACGATAAAAAAAGAAAAAAAAAAGAAACCGATACAAATAGTCAATATTCATGCTCGTAACTGAGACAATACCGTATAGAGAAGTCGAGTGTTACCGAGGACTGAAAAATCTGCGGTCGGCTGTGTTTACAACAGTGCTAGCTGTAATCAAACTTTTTCTCGAGGAACTTAATCGGCGCGTCCTCCTCCACTTCATTGGGTAACCCGTATATTCTAACATTGCATCTCCTGCCACGGTCCTCCAGATCTGCCGTCTTCATCTCACAAGCCCGCAGCTTGTCCTCCAAGAGCGATATCTCCGTGGCGTTGGTATCAGCCACCTCCACGACTGCGGATAGGCTCTCCTCCACCACGGCTACCGTCTCCTGGAGTGCATCCACTCTGTCGGTTAGCTTAGCCACGATAGCCTCTATTTCCTCACGGAATATCGACCTAATGAGCTCCTTATCCACGGCGTTCAGCCATCCCATCCTGGTCTGTGTCTGTTTAGACATGGTTCTAACGTAAAATAAAATCAAATGGTATATAAATTCAAACGTAATCAAACTTAATGTGGCTTGGGCGCTGAGCTCCGCAAAATCAGCCAGCCATGCGTTGCTGATCGGAACCGGAAGTCCTATTGATCGATTTATGATAAAGAAAAGCAGGGTCCCTCAATTGGGGGACCTTATGGCTTATTAAAGGAGCACTTAAACAAAAAATGATCATTTGTATATCAATTACTCATTGATGACGATTTTCTTTCCCGGCTCACATGTCTCCATGGTGAAGGAAGATTTAGAAATACTTGATGACTTGAAGAAGAAATTTGGTTTAACAACAGTAAAACTATATCAAAACATCCATTTACATCTGCTACAGTGGCTAGACTTAGCAGCTATTAGCTACTGGTTCAGAGCTCTGTGCGTTTGTGCCTGAACATGACGGGAAGGGGGGGTGGGCAGTGGGTGACTTTGGAGGCGGGCTGTATAGGCTGCCCACCGAATCAGAAGTTAGAAATGGTACTGGTATTCTCTGTGCTATTTTTCCATTGGCTAAACAACTATTCTTTTCCCCTTAACTTTTGATTGGGTGGGCACGACGGACATTTTGGTTGGGCTGATCCCACCCCCGCCCCTAGCTGCCGCCGGCCTCGGCACAGTATCAAAGGCATGCATATAAAGTGCTCTATTGAGATCCAGCACCTTTAATGGAATTCACAGCAGGGAGTGGAATTGGAACCTCTCCACCGGGGTGGCCGTCTATTGGAGGGGGTGAATGTAAAATAGGGAGAAGGTCAATGACTTTGCGCGAAAGGTGGACTTTTAAGAGGCCTGATGACACGGGTGAGCGTTTTTCAGACAAAGCACTTGGGCAGCATTTTGTCTCAATCACAGAGACTGAGATAAATAATGTAAAACTCCCACGTCAATGTCGCCGTTTGCCTGGAAGGTCTCGCATTGGGGAGGTAAAAATGGCAGAATTAAAGAGAAAGGATAAATGGGTCTTCTCCTACTATAAATCAAGTGGCTGTTATGTGCCACCAGACCCCAATGTGCCGTACAGGCTCTACAGTCGTAATATAGGTGTGTCAGTTTTACATAACCAGGTCACAGTCTCCAGACGAATCGTGTGAATGAGCCAGTTGTCATTATCTTCATGGTATAATATGCTCGATCCTCTCTATGCAATGGAATGGTGTTAAAGGGATTTATTTTGCATAATTTAATTTAGTTTGAGTTACTGAGAATAATCTAGTTATTGAAAGCGAATTAGTTGGAATATGGCCACCAGAGATGTCATCAGGGATGTTGTATTAATTACAGCTCAATGCAATGATAAGGTAGCAGTCCCTATAAGAAAAGATGTCGCAATTTTTCATCTACATCATTTCATGGTGCTGTAATAAACACAACACTAGGATTCATTTTCCCTGATGACATCAGTGGTGGCCATATTCAAACGCATTTACTCTCAATGACTCAATGAACGTGTGCAAAACGGTTGGAGGTGTGTGATATTAGGTGAAAATCACCATTATTTTTTGGTGAAGTGCCCCCCATAGCCCAGCAATGTCACTCACTCACTGCCTCACTCAGTCCATCACTCGTACATTTTTTGCATGCTCGCCCCGTGTTCATTGGTTTTTCTCCCTCACCATAACAGATATGCATACTGCTAACTCCTGCCATTGCCCTTGACCAAGGCACTGGCATTATAACTGAGGTTGGTCCCTGGGTGCTGGACTGTGACTGCCCACTGCTTTGACGTAGTTAGGACGGGTTAAATGCAGAGGGAAAGGATATAGAAAAGTGCTCAAGGCTTAACAAAGAGTGGACCAGGTGCAAGAGGCTAACATACTGTAATAGTCTAATATAATCAGAAAAGGCCTGCACACTGACAAAAGCTATAGAGGCTCTTTGGATTTATTTACATAGTGAAAAAGTGACAAAAGTGTGAGAAGTGGGTTTAGGAACACAGCCCAATCGCTGAACACAGGAGAGGAGAATGGAGCGTTTCAAGGGGTTTTAATTGGATTCCCAAGCAGACAGCAGTACAACAGGAATGTGCAATAGAACAGGGTTAGAATGTTCTTGGGGGGGTGATGATAGGTGTACTTCGGCAGCTGCGGGCAGAGGACACAGCACAGGTCTGTGTCTGGAGAGAGAGCAAGAGGACTTCTTGCATAGCATGGGACGTCCAGGCAGGACGGCGCACTGGAACGGGGATCCTGGGGCACAGGAGAAACGGGTTAGAGCAAGGAATACACAAGAGCAGGTTAGCAGAGCTTCAGGCCGAGACATCGTACCTAGATAGTGATGTTTAACACCACAACGACTTCTGGTCAGCGGCGTCGAGCAGAAGTAGGGTCCTCATCACCGGGGGATGGGATACAGCTGTGATGAGTGAGGTGCCTGACAGCGTGTGTATCAGAGGGATGAGGTGCAGCTGGGCTGGGTGACGGGAAGTGAAGGGATGCTGGCCATATAAGGGTGGTGTGAGGCTCAGTAGCGGCCGCTGGGTACTTCGCCACTAGGGGCGCTATACCAAATATTTTGTACAGTACAGTACAGTACCACGCAACACTCATGGCAAGACATGAGCGATTCGACTCACGCTCACTGCAATGAATCGGCTCTTATGAACGAGTCGCTCAGCTGTTACTACAACAACACACAACCAGTCAAATAAAGTATAGTCTAGACTCTAATTCACAACTTGAAACACAATATATAAATAGAAAAGTTAGAAACAAAACTCGCCCGTCTACAAACACAGGCAGATCTCTCCCTCTCTCCTTCTCTCTCTCACACACAGCGCGACGTGGAATCGATTCGTTACACAATCAGACCTATTATATACCAAGAATAACTTCAGTATGAGTACAGGGCTGTACACATATTTTGCATATTGTTAAACGAGCCAAGGCTAGCTATTAAACTATCGATATGAATCGAAAATCTGGGACCCTGATGTAAACAAGACAAACGTCTTTCTCTGGTCTGCATCCCCTTAACAATTGTGTGTATTGAGCCGTACTGTATTGTACCCATTCTGCAATCTGTTAATAAAGTTCTCATTCATTCATTCAAACATAGACGATATTGAACAAGCCATAATCCACGTATTTTCAATCCGAGAGAGCTGCAGTAGTTAAATCAATGAGCCATCGATAAATAAACAATCAGCAATGTCTCGCTTCATGAATGGCCAGCAGTAGTACTGCTCCTAAAAAAACTATTTACAAACGTTAAGCAGAGAGAGAGAGAGAGAGAGAGAGAGAGAGAGAGAGAGAGAGAGAGAGAGAGAGAGAGAGAGAGAGAGAGAGAGAGAGATTTCTTCAACCTCGAACCTAAATTCCTTAGCAACCCGTGTTACCAAGTAAACAAATCACGGAACGATAGCCTAGTACTACTAACGTTAGCTCCCAGAACGATAGCCAGTTAGCCCGCACCAGCCTAGTACTAGTACTAACGTTAGCTGCCAGAACGATAGCCAGTTAGCCCGCACCAGCCTAGTACTAGTACTAACGTTAGCTCCCAGAACGATAGCCAGTTAGCCCGCACCAGCCTAGTACTAGTACTAACGTTAGCTGCCAGAACGATAGCCAGTTAGCCCGCACCAGCCTAGTACTAGTACTAACGTTAGCTCCCAGAACGATAGCCAGTTAGCCCGCACCAGCCTAGTACTAGTACTAACGTTAGAGAGAGAGAGAGAGAGAGAGACTCACTGTTTAGTTGAAACGTCCAGGGCAGGAGAGCTTGATATCCGCCATATAGCTTGTTAGCCAAGTGTTAGCTCAGCTGAGCTCGTCGACGTTAGCACAACACTCAACAAGTACATTCCTTTGTCCATTTCCGCTCGAACAGACTGCAAACTACCTGGCGTTCTATCGCCATGCTCTAAGACAAACTCTAACCTTAACCAACTTTGAAAGAGTGCCTAAGCTTAACAGTCTAAAGAAAGAACTTGCAGTCACGGCACGGCACGCTCTAAGACAAACAACAGTCCTAGTACCAGGAACCAAGCTAGAAGCTAGAATTGGAACATTAGAAATTGGATTCGGCCAATCAGAGATCGTCTCTGTGAAATTCTGCCATGGAAAAAAATACTGGCGTCGGCCAATCAGAGAGCGTCTTTGCGAAATGCGGCTATGGAAATTCTCACGGAAGTTCACGCTGCTTTCTAGACCGCTTCAAATCGCGCTCGGATTCCAACATAATAGTCATATTTCAACGCACAACGCTGTATGCACTGATTGGCTGTGACGGAGACAGCGATCAAACTGTGACGCGCAGTCAGAGCGCTATCGCTTCTTGCCCGGGCGAAAAAAAAAAAAACGTGATGTCACTTCCTGCTCTGGAAAACGCTGTTTTTTTTATTTAGATAATAACGTTATATTGTGCATTGGAAATACAAACATACTTAAAATGAGTAAATATTATTCATTTTAAACATGTTTATATTATTTATAGGGCTATAAAACAAAAAACAAAAAAGTTTTTTTTTCTTCTTCTCTCATTTAACAGGTGGGTCGGCGCCCTAGCGAGCCGCCACTGGTGAGGCTTCCGTGGAGGAAGAGAGGATGAGGAGGAGTGCGTGGTGGATGGAAAGGAGGATGAAGAGGAGTGTGTGGTGAACGTGAGGGGAAAAGGAGGCGGAGTGAAGTACGCTCGTGCTGTGACTATGACAAAAAGGGTGAATGTTTCTGTCCTCAGACCATCATCAGCACCACTTCCATGTGTTTCACGTTAGCAGCACTAAATAGGCTAAATCATAGATAGGCAAGGAGTGCCACCAATCAGCCCAGTAGCCATATTGTGGCCAAGAGGCCTACAAGGACATAATAGATAACCCATACAGAAATATACTTAATTTAATTATCATAGATTTCATATAGATCATACATAGTTACACCATCTACTAAGAATAAATATTAGAATGTCAAGGCACAATTGACATACAGGACTCCACAAATTAATATAATAGGCAGCTACAAGATAACAAATCCACAAGGAGGGCACAGCTTAAAAATAAGGCAATGTGGAGAGAAAGAGATAGGGAAGTGGTTACAAAAAGCAAGAGAGACTCTTCCTCTTCCTTAAGACCCTTGTCTTTACAGGCCTGTTTGTTTTTCAGCACCCTGAATATGTGACTGTTATTCAAAAGTGCTGACTTGCCTTTTATCTCCCCTTTGTGCACCAAGTCATATTAACTAGTTTCCATTGATATTCCCTCGAACAATGACGCGGGCTTCCCCTTCTCTCACCGGCTGAAATATGGATTATAAACAGTAAAATGAAGCATATTCTATCCACTCAGTGCTTCCTGTGGGGCTAGTTGGTGGTCCAGCAGGGGGCGGCGGTGGCAGGCGGAGCGCACGAGAGAGAGACAGAGAAGGAAGCAAGTCAACGGGAACGGAAGTGAGGAGGAGCAGCCTCTTCGACAGTGGACTTGGACCTGGTCGGTCGTGTCTTGACAGAGCCCCCGTTGTGGACCACACGGGTGAACGTATTGAACTTGAGTATATGACGGGTTATCCTAGAAGTATCCGTGATAGTGTGTGAGTAAGAGAAACCGAACCCAAGGACTAACGTCCATAGATAACGTGTTATAGTAGCAGTGTGTGCTGTGTATTAGCATGCCGCTAACGGCTATATTGACTCCAGGATACACCGGGCGTGAGGCGCTGAAGAGACCGGTGGTGTAGCCAGCCACGTTGCGTTAACAGTATAACCGAATAGCAGGAGGGCTGTCTGGGACCCACAGAGTAGCTTCAGTTAAGGTAGGGCCAGAGTATTGTCACGCGTCGACCCAGCGCCGGCCGTCAACAACCAGTCTTCACCGGCGTTCGACATCTGCTCTGCCCCGGCTGTCTTCGGCCCAGCACGGGAGTTCGTCCCGACCAGCAGAGGTCGCCATCACCCAGCACGCGCTCTCAGCGCGCTACTGCTCCCTCTGCTCCAGCCCCGCTTGCTAGTGCCCGTGACGAGAGCGTTCGACGCCATCTTGCTACCCGGACAGTGGTGGCGCGGCGAGGCCGCCATTTTGGTTGAGTACAATATAGCTTCGATGCTCAGGATCTTATTGCACAGTACACAGTGTGATGCGGCCTACGGGTGAAGCTAAGGTTGCTAACTACAGTTCACAGGGGTACCCCATAAACATTACATGCCGGCATTAGTATAGGACTTTTGTTTTGGTAAAGTGGGCCCACCTTTTCATTTTCTTTGAGTGTGATAACGTGTTTGTTCTTTAATAATAATTTCCCATCTAGTTTCAAGTTTCAAGTTTCAAGTTTCTTTAATAGTTGTCATACAGAAGTACAGAATACTTTCATACAAAATGCTTCTTACTGTTACGCTCCAGAGACTGTGCTAGACAAGATAGTATCAAATAACATAGTATAGCATGTAATTTAGAAGTAGAAAATGAGGTCACAGTGTTCAGTATAGACATATGTACAATGTTCGATGCAGAATAGACGTAACTGAGTTACCATATAATATACAATACTATGCAGTGTACTAATGTACAGTACTATATAGTGCAAAGGAGAAATGGGATGAGGTACAATTTAGGTACAATTTACAGTAAGGTGTACGAGTTGTAGTGCAATCCTTCATCAATAAATATAAAGTGTGGGGAGTGGGTGCTACAGTGTGTTTGTTTAAAGTGGGTGTGTGCTATAAAGTGTGTGGAGTGGGTGCTACAGTGTGTTTGTTTAAAGTGAGTGTGTGCGTGTGGATGTGTGTGCTATGTGCGTTTGATGGTTGTTGTTGTGTAGTGTTCATTGTTCGTTTAGCAGCCTGATGGCCTGGGGATAGAAGCTTCTTCTGAGTCTTTCTGTGCTCGCCTTGAGACGCCGGTATCGCTTGCCTGACCGCAGCAGGTCAAAGAGGCAGTTGTTCGGGTGACTGGAGTCTTTAATGATTCTCTTAGCCTTGCCCCTGCAACGCTTGTTGTAAATGTTCTGGAGGGTGGGGAGCCCCCCTCCAATTGTGCGTTCGGCTGAACGTGTCACTCTTTGTAGTCTGCTTCGGTCTTGTGCAGTGCTATTCCCAAACCAGGAGGTGATGTTGCCAGTCAGGATGCTCTCTATTGTACATGAGTAGAAGTTCTTAAGGATCTTCTGACTGACTTGGAACTTCCTTAGGCGCCTGAGGAAGTAGAGGCGTTGTCGTGCCTTCTTCACAACACTGTCAATGTGTGTGGTCCATGTCAAGTCCTCGGATATGTAGGCTCCGAGGTACTTAAAGCTGTTGACTCTCTCAACCGGTGCCCCGTCGATGCTGAGGGGGCTGTAGTCCTTGACCCCCGACCTCCTGAAGTCCACAATCATCTCCTTTGTTTTGCTGACGTTCAGGGAGAGGCTGTTTTCCTGGCACCATCCCGCCAGGACCTTGACCTCTTCCAGGTAGGCCCTCTCGTCGTTGGCAGAGATCAGGCCCACCACCACTGTGTCGTCAGCAAATTTGATGATTGTATTGCTACTCCGCTGAGCCACACAGTCGTGTGTGTACAGGGAGTAGAGGAGGGGACTCAGAACACAGCCCTGGGGGGCCCCTATGTTGAGGGTGATGGATGAGGTGTGCACCGTCACTGGGTAGCAGGACACAGTAGAGCTCCGTCTGACTGCACCCTCGTCTTTGGGCCTGGAGCGTCAAACTGGAGGCCGGCAGTGAGAGTGGATGGGGCCCGGGATTTACCAACCTGGTCTGGTACTCTGGTCTTCCTTACCTTACCTTACCTTCTAATTAACCCTTCCCCGGCGGGAAGGTTACTGACCAGTGGTATCATAAGTAAAGCCTTAGAGAGGTATTATTCCTACCATATAATTAAAGCCTGAGAGAGGTATTATACCTGGTACTAACCCAGACGTGGGTGATGAGTCAAGCACATTGGTGTATAATATAAGTGTCTATAAGGTATTGAGTTACAAATTGGGTAATAGTGAAACTCCATTCTATTTGACCCATTGCTATTGAATCTTTGTAACTGACCAGTATAATTAACATAAAGAATTAGATGGGAGTTCTGTGTGCGTGTCCCTTCCTGAGCCTATAAACAACTCTTTTGGTGTGGGTAACGTTAATACCATTAACCCCTTCCTATCCAACTTTCCCCTTACAGTCATTAAGGTTTCTAGTGGTCATCAAGGGAGGGTACTGCTTGCGGGGGGAACGAATCTATTTATTCATCTATCAGTCACTAGGTGTGGGAGGGTTACGGATGTATTGGGGGAAGTAAGAGCAAGTTGGGGAGTACTGCTGACCGCCCCGGAGAGGTAAGGAAGACCAGAGTACCAGACCAGGTTGGTAAATCCCGGGCCCCATCCACTCTCACTGCCGGCCTCCAGTTTGACGCTCCAGGCCCAAAGACGAGGGTGCAGTCAGACGGAGCTCTACTGTGTCCTGCTACCCAGTGACGGTGCACACCCGTTCCCACGAAGCAGGGATAATCCACCCTGCTACATATGTATTGCAGCCCACATGGACATGAGAGAAGGTGCATGACTCCAACAGAAGTACATGTAACGCCTTTTTACTGTTTCTCTTCTACATAATCTAGTAGTAGTAGTAGTAGTAGTAGTAGTAGTAGTAGTAGTAGTAGTAGTAGTAGTAGTAGTAGTAGTAGTAGTAGTAGTAGTAGTAGTAGTAGTAGTAGTTATTCAGTCATCATCTCACACAATACAATATACACCATATAGGGGCGACAGTGGCTCGGGAGGTAGAGCAGTCGTCTGACAGCTGTCACTTTTTGCGACAGGAAGTGAGAGTTGTTTGGAACGAAGTGAGAGCATAGTTTGTGGATAATTAGTGTTTTTTAGGTAATATAGAGTTGTTAGTTCTTTTCGGTTTTAATAGTTCTTATTTTGTGTTTGTTTCCTCCAGCAGCTTTGTGCTGTTCGGGGGAAATTATCATTGGCTGGATACGATGGCATCGGACAATTTGAACGGCAGACGGAATACGAGGGCAAATGATAATGGAACGGAAAATAACTATGAGAAGAAACTAACAATCGAAGTGGATATTGAAGGAGAAGATCGGATTACGATGATGGAATTATTGAGAGCAGTGAAAGCGCAGTGTGGTACAGTAATGTGCTGTCGATTCAAGACTCCTAGGAAATACGAGCTGACACTGAAATGTTTGAAAACAAAGGAGAAAGTAATGGATGGCTTGAAGATAAAGAATAATCGCATAATGGCAAGAGAACTGTCAAATGACGAAATGGTTGTGTCATTCATGAATTTGCCAGGATATATAACAGACAAAGAGATTTTGGAGAAACTGGAGCAGTGGGGTGTCAGCGCGATGTCGCCAAAAAGAAGGAGAATATGGACAAGCACAGATATCGCGGATGGGACGAGGTACGTGAAAGTAAAGTTCACGGAACTGGTAAAATCATTACCATATTCAACACGGTTTGACACCTTGCAAGGAGTAGAACATTTTAGAGTGGTGCATGACAAGCAAATTCGAGTGTGTAGAATTTGCATCAAACCGGGACATGTACTTAGGGATTGTCCTGAGTTTAAATCCCATAAATGCAAGAAGCAAGGACATTATGCATGCGAGTGCGAGCAGAGAGATAAGTGCCCAGGATGCGGGGACAATTACACACAATGTACGTGTGCGGCGGCGAACAGAGGGAGAGACAAAAGACGGGAGTCTGATGAGAGCGGAGCAACAGGTGCGAAGGATGGAGCTGAGTCAGCTGACAAAGGAGAAACGGCTGAGAACCAGAGCACGGATAGAGGAGAGGAGGACGAGGAAGAGGAAGAGGAAGATGACGAATCAAGAGAGGCATCTGAAGAGGAAGAGGAGGAAGGAGGTGACGATGATGGTGATGAGGAGGAGGAGGTGATGCAGACAGCAACGGAGGAGGACGGCGGCGGAGAAAGAGGCACAGCGGGAGCACTGCAGGAGGAGGGAGGTGAGAGTGCTTCCAGCCAGTGGCAGCTGGTCCAACGCACAGGGGTGCGGCACCCCAGCGCCCTCTATCGGCCGGCCGCTTCTACTTCCAGCTTACAGGACAGTGGAGAAAGTCGGGAGATGACAGCTGGGCAGCAGAAGGAGAAAGGTGAGAGTGCTTCCAGCTTACAGGACAGTGGAGAAAGTCGGGAGATGACAGCTGGGCAGCAGAAGGAGAAAGGTGAGAGTGCTTCCAGCTTACAGGACAGTGGAGAAAGTCGGGAGATGACAGCTGGACAGAAAGAGCCGAAAATGAGGGTGAGCAGAGTGAAGGGAGCAAGTCAGGGGGATACCCCGGAGCTTCAAGGAGATCCCAAAGGAGGTGAGAATGTACTCACAGAGAGGAGGTTCACACGTGCAGGGAGCGCTGAGGAGCGGGAGAGGGTGAAAGAGGCAGAGGGGGGCAGCTCTATTTCACTCCCAGATACTACTGAGGGGGAGAGATGAATGATGAAACAGAGATGGATTTGAGTGTGTCAAATATAAACCGGCTTAAGAGAACTCATGCAAGGACACGTGGTGGGCGTGGGCGCGAAAAGACGAGAAAAGGACGAAATTAATTAACGTGATAATTCTTATTACATTTTCTGTCATGTGTGCTACACTAAATATTGTTTCGCTAAATGCAAATGGTTTGAGAAGAGTAGGGAAAATGGAGGAACTTTTTATGATCTATAAAGCAGAAATAATAGTTTTACAAGAAACATGGTGGACAGAAAATGTAATGAGTGAAGTAAAAAATAAATGGAATGATGAAATATATGTGAGTAATGGAGCAGAGAGATCGTGTGGGGTAGCTATATTATTGAAAAAAGGTGTTGTTAATAAGGTAAGGAAAATACATGAAGATACTGAGGGGAGAGTGTTGATAATTGATTTTGTGTTTAATGATATTACGTATAAATTATGTAGTATTTATGCTCCAAATACGGAAAAGGAGAGGAAAGTGTTTTTTGAGGGTTTGAGGGTGCACATGAGTGATAATTGTATAATGATTGGTGATTATAATACTATATGCGCAAGATTGGATACAACAAGTAGGGTGTTTAAATTTGACACTTCTAGGAATGCACTATTTAAAATAATGGCAGAAACTGATATGGTAGATGTTTGGAGAGAAGAGAATGCAGGTAAGATTGGATACACTAGAAAGCAATTGGTGATGGGTGTACTGAGGCAGAGTAGAATAGACTTATGCCTTGCAAAAAGAAGTGTACAGAAGTACATTTTAAATATAGAGCACAAATTTTATTATTTAAGTGACCATGTTTGGAGTTGGGGTATGAAGTGCAGATGAGAGGAGGGGGGTGTGGTACTTAAATATAGGGGTGCTAAAAGAGGAAGAGTATCAGAGAAAGATAAAGAAATATATATGTGCAGAGAAGGAAACCCAAATATATAGAGATAATGTGGGTGTGTGGTGGGGTAATGTGAAAGCTTATATAAAGAAAATAAGTATAAGATATACTAAAGCACGGAATTATAAAAAGAAAAAAGAGGAATGGAAATTAAGAGAAATGTTGACAAGAGAGGAGGAGAAGATACAAATAAATCCAGATCACAATCAAGTGAGAGGAAAAAATGTATGGGAGCAATTATAAGGAGCAAAGCTAAATATGCTTTTGAGGGAGAGAGGTGTACCTCTTTCTTTTTAAGATTGGAAAAAATAAGCCAAGGAAAACATATATAGGAGAAATTGAAAATGAAGAAGGTGAAAAAATGAATGATCTTGTTGGTGTTTTGAATACTGTAGAGTATTTTTATAGGAAACTATACAAAAGTGAAGGGATTGATAATGAGTGTGTAAATATTGTGTTAAATACTGTGAAAATGAGGCTGGAGGAAAGTGATAAGAATATGTGTGATGGAGAAATAACTGAGAAGGAGGTGAGAGAGGCAATTCATGGCCTGCAGATCAACAAAAGTCCGGGGCTAGATGGATTGTCTGGAGAGTTTTACAAAACTTTTGTTGATCTGCTGGCACAAATATTATTGAATGTATATAAAGAAATGGAAAGAAACAGTGTGGAATGACTACTGGAGTTTTGACTTTATTATTTGTGCAGCAAAACTAGGTTAGAGAATTTCAGGCCAATACGTTTGTTGAACGGAGATTATAAGGTGTTGGCTAATAGAATAAAAAGGGTGATTGGGAGCATAATAGCACCGACGCAAGCCTACAGTATACCTGGAAGAGACATAGCAACGATAAAATATGTGATAAAATATGTAACAGGTAGGGATGAAGAATGTGCTTTGTTACGTGTAGACCTACACAAAGCTTTTGATCGTGTGGAACATGAGTTCTTATTGAAAACAATTAATATTTTTGGTTTTGGTGAAAGAATTATAAAATGGGTAAAACTTTTGTATACAGATGCAAAGAGTTCTGTAAAGGGCAATGGGTGCATCACAGGTCTTGTCAATATTCCAATGTACAGTTTTGCTTGTACAGTTGTATAGTGTCCCCCACCCACCCCTCCTACCCACCCCCCCCCCACCCCCCACCCACCCACCCAACCACCCAACCACCTCCAATGTACAGTCCCCCCCCCCCACCTACCCAACCTCCTCCAATGTACAGTTTCTACGTCAAATGTATATACTCTCTTTTCTGGACTCTTTTCGTATCACAAACAGTACTGTATTTGCAAATCTGGTATGTCATAAATGTATAGATGTAGCAGTACTGTCTATCTGTATGTCATGTATGTCATATATGTTATGATGGATTGAAAATGGGGGACCCTGATGTAAACAAGACGAAAGTCTTTCTCTGGTGTGCATCCCCTTAACAATTGTATGTATTGAGCTGTACTATACTGTACCCATTCTGCAATCTGTTAATACAGTTTTCAATCAATCAATCAAAACAGATGTCTTTACTTTAGAATGGTCTGTGAGGCAGGGGTGTCCACTTTCAGCCTGGCTGTACACAATTTCTGCAGAGCCACTTGCAACTTCTGTTAAAAGTATAAAGGAAATTATAGGAATTAAAATACCAAATGGGGGGGTGAGTGTGGTGCACCATGCGGATGATATTACCTTCACAGTAAGGAATATTGACAGTGTAAATAGAATAATGGAGTGTCTGCGGGTGTATGGTAGGGCATCAGGGGCTAAAATAAATGTGGATAAGTCTGAATTATTATGTATAGGTAATTTAAATATAGATAAATGTGTTTTCCCTTTTAAAATGGCGGAGGAGCACATCAAAATGTTGGGGATATGGATAGGGGTGAATGATAGTAAAGAGAGGGATTTAACGTGGACAGGTATAGTAAATAAAATAAGACAGATGCTTCAGTATAGGAAACAGAGGTGTTTGAAGCTAAAAGGCAAGGTAATTATAGTAAATAGCTTATTGATGTCAAAATTAATGTATGCTTTAAGTGTGTTGGACATGCCAGAGACAGTAGAAAATGCTGTGAATGGAGTAGTAAAAGATTTCCTGTGGAAAGGGACGATTGCTAAAATAGCTCACACGACTCTGAAGTGCAGTGAAGGTGGTTTAAATTTGTTAGATTTTTAAGGTAAGGAAAAAAAACTGTAAGGATAAAGTGTGTACAGAAGTACTTGTGTGATAGCACAGAGTATGGCTGGAAGCTTTTTTTCAGAGAGTGTGTAGGCAAGTATGGGGACAATGGTCTGTTCATGGGCTTTAAACTGCCCATGACAGAGGGGATATCTGGTTTATATAGGGAGGTACTGCAGGTGTGGGCCGAGTTCCTGCCCAATGTAGAGTACTTATGTACAGTTAGAAATGGTCTTTAACTAGGGATGCTCGATATTGGATTTTTTACCGATACCGATATACCCAGGCATGCGTTGTTCATGGGATGGGGTTGCACTCCGTGCAAGCCCAGATAAGTACTCGCTATTTGCATATCAATAGCGCCGGTCGTCAGGTGTGTTAAATACGTTCTCAGATACATTCACACCTAACTTGTTGTGAATGACATGTGTTACATTCCATTCGTAGAGGCAATTAGGCACTGTCTTTAGTCTGTGCTCAAGCGAGGGGACATTAAATGCGCATTCGCGGGAGCGCGCGTGCACGTGGCGCCATTAGGTGCGTGCAATCCCAGTTGATTTCAATAACGCACCACTGGATATACCGATATTGTCCAACTCTTAATTTCCGATACCGATATCAACCGATACCGATATATGCAGGGTCCCCCGGGTCCCCCCCCCCCAAAAACGGAATAATTTCAGGTAATTAACATTACATATCTCTTGTTGTGGAATGAACACAACATTATGCATACTTTTGACAATAAATAAAATACAGATTTTTTTTTTATACCGATATTTTCCGATATCACATTTTAATGCCAATATCGGCCGATAATATCGGTAGGCCGATAAGAAAGGACATCCCTATCTTTAACCAACCTGTATTTCTAAACCCTAAAGTAAGTATTAATGATAGTGTTTTGTATAATAAAGTTTTTTGGAGAGCAGGAATAAGACAGGTGAAGGATTGTGTGTATGAGTTTGTACCATGCTTCCTCCCGGTACGGGCTTTATATGACACAGTGATAGAATTGGATGAGGAATACAGCTATGCATCGGTTTCCTCTGGTTTTGAAAAAATTAAAAGTGCGTTGCCAAGATAGTGGAGAGAGAGAATAGATAATGAGTGTGGGACAAATAAAAGATGTGGTCTGCCAGAGTTGAAGGTAGGGAGGGGAGAGAAGCAGAAAGTAGTGTAAAAAGTAAAGAAATATATAGATTTTTTGTCTTGAAGGAAAAGAAGATACCAGCATCAGAGCAGGTTTGGGAGAGGGTCTTTCCGGGGCTGGTGGGAGGGACTATTTGGGGCAATGTAGATATAAAGTGTAATAGTATAGAGTGTGAACATAATGATTTTATGTTAAAACATAATAGTACACAAAAACGGTGTTAAATCATATTGATAATAGCATAAGTATGTGATGTGTGCAACGACAAAGATGAATCTTTTATGCATATGCTTATGGAATGCGATGGCCTGCAGATGTTTCATACAAGGCTGAAAGAGGGCCTGGGGGTGAACTGGGGAGAGGGGAGGGAGAATGGAGTGGACTGGAAAAAAAGTTATTATTTTTTTTTATGGTAAAAAGGAGGAGAAAAACTTGATGAATTATGTATTGAGCCATGCTAGATATGCTATTGTGTACAGAAGAAGGATAGCTTTTTTTTTTTATCAAAATAAGGTGGAGGTGTGGCCTTTGTTTAAAAGCATGATGAAAAAGGATCTAAAACTGTCTGGAAAATATAATAAGTAAAGAAATGTTTGAGAAATGGTTTGACAGCGGGAAATGTATAAGGATGGAGAGAGGTCAAGTAGAGTTTTGTTTTGGATAGTGGCTTTTTTGTTTTGGATGGGGAAGGGAAGGATCTGGTTCTGAAATAATATTGTATGTATATAATTGAAATGCATAACATGTAAAATATGACTATTTTTGATAATAAAAAGTATATAAAAAAAAAAAAAAAAAAAGCAGTCGTCTGGCAATCCGGAGGTTCCCGGTTCGATTCCCGCTCCTCCCAGGCAGCGTGTCGATGTGTCCTTGAGCAAGACACTTAACCCCTAATTGCTCCCGATGAGCAGGTTGGCACCTTGCATGGTTGCCTCCGCCGTCGATGTGTGAATGTGTGAGTGAATGTGTGAGTGAATGGGTAAAATGTGAGTAACAAATTGTAAAGCGCTTTGGATAAAAGCGCTATATAAAAAAGCAGCCATTTACCATTTACCATCATTTAACAATATTTGATTTTACAGTGACTGAAAAGGTACAGACGGAAGCATAATGCTTATATATACCTGTCCTATATTCTTAACAAAAATTAAGACTCCAAAAAAACGAATTACTCATTCTTAACTGTATATCAGCATTGTTCCACAAGTTAACCCCAATAATAGAAATACACCTCCTTTTAATCCCTTTCTTAGCTTTTTGAACAGTACATTTACAAATATCTCTCAAATCATATTTTCTTTCATGTATTGAAAAAAACCTTTGCACCCCGTCTGGGAGTAACTTTGCTTTAGCTCTGTACATTATTTGCATAGTTTTATAATAAACCAAATCATTACATTTCATAATATGAGACCTCAGTGATCTGGTGGGCAGTATGAAACCTTCCTCACACCCTGTAGATATTTTACCAACCTTTGATTGATTGATTGATTGAAAACTTTTTTAACAGATTGCAGAATGGGTACAGTACAGTACAGCTCAATACATACAATTGTTAAGGGGATGCAGACCAGAGAAAGACTTTCGTCTTGTTTACATCAGGGTCCCCCATTTTCAATTCATCATAACATATATGACATACACGACATACAGATAGACAGTACTGCTACATCTATACATTTATGACATACCAGATTTGCAAATACAGTACTGTTTGTGATACAAAAAGAGTCTAGAGAAGAGAGTATTTACATTTGACGTAGAAACTGTACATTGGAGGAGGTTGGGTAGGTGGGGTGGGGGACTGTACATTGGAGGTGGTTGGGTGGGTGGGGTGGGGGGGGGGGGGTTGGGTAGGAGGGGTGGGTGGGGGAAACTGTACAACTGTACAAGCAAAACTGTACATTGGAATATTGACGAAACCATACTTGGTTCCAAAAGGAGGGTCTCGTGTATTCTTGGGTTAGGTCATTTACTGTACATTGGAGGGGGTTGCGTTAGGACATTTACAGGGGCCAGTTTCGAATTGCAGTCACCCGTAGGCGTTCTTTGAGAGTGGTTTTGAAAGTGGATAGTGATTCACATTCCTTTACAGCTTTGGGTAGGGCGTTCCACATTGATGTGGCATAATTGCTAAACATGTTTAGTCCCTTGTTTGAGCCGAATCTGGGTTTAACATGATTTGTGGAGCTCCCTCTGGTGTTGTGATCGTGGTATTCACTGACCTTTGGGTACCTTAGTCGTGTAGTGTATCTTGTAGACCAGGCCATTGCAAGTTGCTGTACTCGAAAATAAAACGTTGCTGTTTTACCCGAGTGTAACCATGGCCTAAGCCAGGGGTTCCCAAACTTTTCAGGCCAGGGCCCAGAAAATAAGGCGTCAGAGAGCCGCGGCCCAATGCACATCGTCAGGCTTTTTTTTTTTTTTTTTTTGCCAGGCGACTGATTTTTTAAGCCAAATATCACTTCAATCCTATTAAGTTAGTTCAAGTTAGTTATTCATTTATATGTGCTATTTATGAGAGGGCTAACTTGTTGCAAAATAATAATGATAATAATAATAGCCTCATTCAAATACTATTGTTGCTTCGGTTGTTTTCAGCGTTTTATGTGCATAATCTGTTATTTAGTTTGAAATGTTCGTTGAAATAAGTAGATTTTTCGTTTTTGTTTATTTATTAAGTTAATATAAAACCATATAGTCACATTTTAGAATACAATGAAATAGAATTTTAGAATACAACTAGAAACACTGTCCTGGCCTGCTTCTAAGTTCAGTGGCCTGACACATTTTTTTATTTTTTTTTTAAATCATCTCGCGGCCCACCCGTGGCTGCTCGCGGCCCACCTTTGGGTCGCGACCCCGACTTTGGGAACCACTGGCCTAAGCCACCTCTAAAACTGTACTGGGATATATTGGTCCATGCCTGGTTTCTATTATAAATTATTATAAATAGCTCCCTGCAATCTGGTTGTGTCCCAGCATGCCGTTTTTGGCCTACATCTAAGCTGCATTTTATTCAAAAAGAATTTTAGAGAAAGTTGTCGCCAAATAGCTCACTGCTGTCTTGACGACATTCGTCAGAAGCATTCCACTGAAACAGCTCTTCTTAGAGTTTCAAAGGATATAATGATGTCTTCTGATGTGGGTGAATGCTCTGTTTTGGAGCACAGCTTTTGATACTGTAGATCACAGCATCCTGACTGAGAGGCTTAGGCAGTGGGTGTCTCTGGGAGTGTCCTAGACTGGTTTTCCTCCTATCTCGCAGACAGAGTTTTTCTGTGTCACTTGCTCCCAACATTTCTGAAACTGCTGCTCTTAACTGTGGTGTGTCTCAGGGTTCTGTCTTGGGTCCTATATTATTTCCCTTGTATTCCTAATGCTTCCCTTAGGTCATATTATTAGCTCATTTAAAAGTATCTCATATCACTGTTATGTTGATGATATTCAGCTGTATGTCTATTTTAACTCAATCAGCGCCAGACCCGAGGAAAGTCGGGTTAACTCGCCAACCGTTCAGCGCCAGACCAGAGTATAGTCGGGTTTTCATCGTTATTTCTTTTATTCAATATTTTTATTCATTTCTCTCACACCTCGGGGTACCATAGGGAATCACTCTGAGATAGCTAGAGTGCAATACCGGCTGCATCCAGGTAGTGGCAGTATCGCCCACCCTTCTAAACCTTTTTTTCACACACAGTGGTACATTCTAATGTCTCCGGGCCCAGTTTTCTTGGTCAGGCGAGTCTAGCGGTTCACTCGATGGCATTGGAATGCGTCCAATGCCCCCAATGCATGTGTTGTGGTGGATTATGTTGGCGACACGATGGACACCAATACTGGAAATCGTGATCAGACAATTGGAATATTCTTTTTGGGGCACCTCCTAGTGAAGGTAAGGACTATATGACATCAATCCTGCTTTGATCCAACCATGATTTCACATTGATAGTTGTGACCATGTGTAACGTACTCCAGAACGTTGTTATGGTTTGACACCGACCCCAAACGCTAACGACACAAGAGAGTAGGATTCAGAGTTGCCAAATACGAGGGCTTGTTTATTTGATAATAAGAATAAGTGAAACAGGGAAAGCAGGTCAACAAGAACAGGTACAATGAACAAGGGGCAAAGTTCTGCTGCTCTGCAGCTTCTCCCGGAAGGGTAGTCTTGGGAAGCAGGAGCAGACCTCTGTACCGCTCTGCAGACTCTCACGGCGGACCTCTCAGATGTTGTGCAAGACCGAGAGAGGGAGAGAGGGAACGGGTCAGTGACAGAGCAGACTTGAAACGAGCTGGAGGACAGGGTGTTATATTCTTCGTGTTAAACAACACAGTGATGTGCAATATTCCAAAAACAGCCCAAGTGAATATCTTCATGTAAACACACAGTGAGCAAAAATCCAAACACCGTCCAAATGTGAAATACAATCTTCGTGTAAACACACAGTGAGCAAAAATCCAAACACAGTCCAAATGTGAAACAATATCTTCGTGTAAATACACAGTGAGCAAAAATCCAAACACAGTCCAAATGTGAAATAATATCTTCGTGTAAATACACAGTGGGAGGTGGAAGATCCCAAAAATATTATTCCATAAAGGAAAGAGCAAAAACGATAATGGCTGGGTGAGTGACTGTCTGACAAAAAGGTGGTAGACTTCAGTGTAAAGGTTACACACGAAAATCGGAAATAGGTCAAGACAGTCAATCTAGAAAAACTCACCCAGACGAGCTGCGTAAAAGGAACAGGAACAACAGTGGAGGCGAGCGCGCGCCACGGAGCAGGTATCCAAGCGAAGGCTTCTAGGAATTCCTGGAGAATAGCACAGTGAAACAGAAGCAACGGGGAAAAACATCCAGCGACAAATCAAGACGATCCAACAACTTAGGGTGGGGAAAACGGGGTATAAATAATGAGGGATCGATTGATTGAAAAGCAGTGACAGCTGGGGAATGTGATTGACAAGCGTGGGGAAGTGAGAGAACCAATCAGCGACGTCTCAGATGACGTCAACGGGGAGAAACGTGTGAACGAGGGAATTGAAATACTTGACAGAAAAAATGAATGAAAACAAAGCGAGGGTGGTTAAAGGAACAGAACGAGTGAGAAAGCAAGGACAGAAACCTCACAGTACCCCCCCCTCCACGGGAGCCACCCGGCGACCAGGCCGACCCGGCTCGTCAGGATGGGCCCGATGGAAGTCGGTGATCAAGCCGGGATCCACGATGAGCTGCCGGGAGACCCAGCTACGCTCCTCAGGGCCGTAACCCTCCCAGTCCACCAGGTATTGGAACCCCCGGCCCCGCCGACGAACGCCCATCAACCGGCGGACTTGCCACTGGGGGTGACCATCCACTAGCACAGGAGGCGGTGGATCAGGAGCTGGAGGCATAAGGGGACTGAGGGAGACGGGCTTAACCCGGGAGACATGGAACACGGGGCGGATGTGCATGGATGCAGGAAGCTTCAGGCGCAGGGCCGCCGGACTGAGTACCTTCAGGACCTCGAAAGGTCCGACGAAACGGGGTTTGAGCCTCCTGGCCGAGGACCGTAGCGGGAGGTCCCTTGCGGAGAGCCACACCCTCTGCCCAGGGCGGTAAGTCGGCGCAGGAACCCGGCGCCGGTCGGCACCACGACAGGCGCGCTCAGACGTCTGGAGCAGCGGACCAATCATCACAGTACTTCAAGAAGCCCGTGGTGGGGAAAGAGCCAAACCTTACAGCACCCGGCGACCCACACGGCCCCGGCCTGCCCGGACGGGACCCAAGGAAGCCGGCGATCAGGGGCACTGGAGAGGGGGACAAAGACAGAGGCCCGGAGAGGGGGACCGGAGACGTGGACAGAGGACCGGCGAGGGAGGCCGGAGACGGGGACTGGGACCCGACAGCGGAGGCCGGGCACAGGGACAGAGAACCGGCGAGGGAGGCCGGAGACGAGGACTGGGACCCGGTGAGGGGGCTGGACGGCACCCGAAGACACCGGGCACGACAGGAGGGGCTCCACCCCTTGATGGCACCGGAGGACCAGGCGATGTGGGGCTCGTGCAGCGCGAGCCAGGGCCTGCCCAGGACCACAGGGACAAGAGGAGAGCTGGTGACGAAAAACTGGAGCCTCTCAACGTGGTCACCAGCAACGGTGAGAAGGACTGGACAGGTGCGTTGAGTGACGTCAGCCAGGCGGCGATGATCCATTGCGAAGACCTCCAAGGGCCTCTCGAGGTCCTCAAGCGGAATGCCGGCCCGGGTGGCAAACCCAACGTCCATGAAACTCCCCTCAGCACCAGAGTCCATGAGTGCACCCACCGTCGCCCGCTGGTCCGCCCAGGCTAGGGTGACGTCCGCCAGACGGTTGGGTGGTGCACGGGTGGGTATGGACGAGAGGTCCGGAGGCGACTCACCAGCGGGCCTCCGGGGCGGGGGACAGGAAAGACGGCTCACCAGGATCTCCCGGGGTCTTGGCGAGCCTGGTCCTCTTGGCCGGGCACGGCAATTGGAGACACGGTGTCCATCCCGGCCACAGTAGAGGCAACGGCCGGAGAAGAGCCTGGACTCCCGCTCGGCCGGGCTAAGGCGGTTGCGTCCCAGCTGCATGGGTTCCTCCTTGGTCACGGCTCGGGAGGGAACAAACCCATCAGTCACGGAGGGGGCAGGACGGACAGCACTGTAGAGGCGGCCGCTGGGAAAGGGAGCCCCTGAGCGGCGGTCGACGGCACAGTCGTAAGGCCGGCGAGGCGGAAAGACCTGAGCCCTGGACTCCCTGAACACCCCCTCGGGGTCGTAGTACTCGGGGGGTACGTCTGGGGTAAAGAAAACCTCCTCGAGGTCGTGGTCCTCGGGGGGTACGTCTGGGGTACCGAAATCCTCCTCGAGGTCGTGGTCCTCGGGGGGTGCGTCTGGGGGTCCCCGTCGGGTTTTCTCACGTCTTCTCTCCTGGAGGCGTCCGTCGACGCGGATGGCGAGGCTGAACAGGTCCTCGAGGGAACCAGGTTCCTCCTGGGTCGCGAGCTGGTCCCTGACTGCGTCACAGAGCCCCCTCATGAAGGTTAGGCGAAGAGCAGGTTCGTTCCATCCACTCTCCACCGCCGCCAGTCGAAACTCCATGACATAGTCCGTCACCCTGCCGCTCCCCTGTCGGAAGGTCCCCAACCGGGCTCCAGGGTCCAGACCTCGGGCTGGATGGTGGAACACTCTGCGGAGCTCCGCCACGAAGTCTGGGTAGGAGAACAAAAAATCTGCCTCCATTGCCCAGGAGGAAGTGACCCACTGGGCAGCATGGCCTGAAAGTAGGTTGGTTATATAAGCCACTTGGGACCCACGAGCAGAAAAACGGCTTGGTTGATGACGGAAAACCAACTCACATTGCATGATGAATGTGGCACACTCCTCGGGATTACCGTCGAACAGCCGTAGGACGGAGAGAAGGGGTTCCCGAGATGCAAGATCTGCTGGGGCTGCGGGGAATGTTCCTGAAGGGTGTGAGAGGTGAAAGGCATTAACGGTGTCGCCCAGCGAGTGAAGCTGAGCGAGAATGTCGGACTGTTGTCCCGCCAAAGCGGCCATTGAACCTTGAACAAGCAGGACCTGCTCTCGGAGTCCCTGTACAGCAGCTGCAGCCGCATCCAGCTGTAGGGCGTGTTCCTTGGCTGACTCTAACTGGACTGCCGCTGCTGTGCTGACTCTCTTGCGGGCGCAGACTGCGCAGGCCAGTACGAACCCCTTGACGTCGTTCCTCATGGTGGGCCACCAGAATCGACGAGCCAGGAGGGAGAACGTGCGATGAACGCCCGGGTGGCAGGCGAACCGGCTGGTATGGCCCCACTGGAGGACCCGGGACCGGACTGAGTTGGGGACAAAGAGACGGTTAACAGGTACATTGCCTGGAGCGCGATGGAAGCGTAGGGCACGCCTTACCACCCCCTCGATGCCCAAGGTGACTACTCTCTCTGTGTCGGCTGGGGTCGTCATGGGTTGGATCGTAATGTTATGGTTTGACACCGACCCCAAACGCTAACGACACAAGAGAGTAGGATTCAGAGTTGCCAAATACGAGGGCTTGTTTATTTGATAATAAGAATAAGTGAAACAGGGAAAGCAGGTCAACAAGAACAGGTACAATGAACAAGGGGCAAAGTTCTGCTGCTCTGCAGCTTCTCCCGGAAGGGTAGTCTTGGGAAGCAGGAGCAGACCTCTGTACCGCTCTGCAGACTCTCACGGCGGACCTCTCAGATGTTGTGCAAGACCGAGAGAGGGAGAGAGGGAACGGGTCAGTGACAGAGCAGACTTGAAACGAGCTGGAGGACAGGGTGTTATATTCTTCGTGTTAAACAACACAGTGATGTGCAATATTCCAAAAACAGCCCAAGTGAATATCTTCATGTAAACACACAGTGAGCAAAAATCCAAACACCGTCCAAATGTGAAATACAATCTTCGTGTAAACACACAGTGAGCAAAAATCCAAACACAGTCCAAATGTGAAACAATATCTTCGTGTAAATACACAGTGAGCAAAAATCCAAACACAGTCCAAATGTGAAATAATATCTTCGTGTAAATACACAGTGGGAGGTGGAAGATCCCAAAAATATTATTCCATAAAGGAAAGAGCAAAAACGATAATGGCTGGGTGAGTGACTGTCTGACAAAAAGGTGGTAGACTTCAGTGTAAAGGTTACACACGAAAATCGGAAATAGGTCAAGACAGTCAATCTAGAAAAACTCACCCAGACGAGCTGCGTAAAAGGAACAGGAACAACAGTGGAGGCGAGCGCGCGCCACGGAGCAGGTATCCAAGCGAAGGCTTCTAGGAATTCCTGGAGAATAGCACAGTGAAACAGAAGCAACGGGGAAAAACATCCAGCGACAAATCAAGACGATCCAACAACTTAGGGTGGGGAAAACGGGGTATAAATAATGAGGGATCGATTGATTGAAAAGCAGTGACAGCTGGGGAATGTGATTGACAAGCGTGGGGAAGTGAGAGAACCAATCAGCGACGTCTCAGATGACGTCAACGGGGAGAAACGTGTGAACGAGGGAATTGAAATACTTGACAGAAAAAATGAATGAAAACAAAGCGAGGGTGGTTAAAGGAACAGAACGAGTGAGAAAGCAAGGACAGAAACCTCACAAACGTATGCCGTTGGTGACGATCAAAGCATCAAAAAACAACCACCCCCCCCTTTCATGCATTTTTGATGAAACATAATACTTATTATATACATTTGATTTGGAAATAGTAGCGTGTCCAGACGAGCAACGCCAACGCTTTTAGTAAAATTCACGTATTCCTCCATAGCGCCGTTTTATGGAATTAGCCAGGATCACTCTGAAAATATACTTATATTCACCACGGTATAACACGCAAATGTATACATGAAAACATTTATTCTTTTTCACATATTGAACGATGGATAGTTGATGTCAAATGAGCCATAGTATTGTATCCATAGCATAATATAGAATATAGATATAGCCCTGCAAACACCGCCACACAGCCCTATCTCTTAGAGTGGTGGCGCAGTAGGAACTAAGATGCTCTAGGCCTCCGGCGCTGAATGAGTTAAGCCTGATGAGACTGACAGAATACTTGTTTTGCACAATTGTCTGACTGCCATTAAGGACCGGATGGCTAACTACCTAACTACCTGAGGTGCTTATCACTGCTTCAGATAGCATACCTTCCAAGGTTGCTCAGTGTACTGGGTCCCTTTCTTCAGCTGTATGGTCTAACCTTAGACATCTCTGTGTTATATTTTATCAGTCTATGTACTTCGAATCAACATCACTTCACTTAGGTCTTCTGACCAGGGCTTACTGGTTGTCCCTCACTCTCAACTTAAAACAAAAGGTGATCGTACCATTGAAGTTATGCCTCTGACACTGTGGCGACAATGAAATAATCCAGTCACCCTGTCCAAACGCCTCTGGACAGGAACAGGTTGGATGTAGGTGTCCTCACATACAAGAAAGTCTCTTACATTCCTACTGTAGCTCTGTAGTGAGAACAGAGAGGAGGATCAGAGAACAATCTTTTACAAACAGGATCTACAGAATATCCCAGTGTTTTCTAACAATACCCTTAATATCCTCACTAAGAGGAGAATAGTGTAATGATGACCCTTGGTCATTTATTGTTTGGTTTCTGTGTTAAAGGTTCACCTACCCAGAGCGTGCTGATTGGTTACCAAGGATGATTTAAAGCAGCTGATGCCAGCCTTCCTTCCCTCTCTCTGTCTCCCATGTCCAACCGTGGAGCCTGTACTGCCAGATGTGTTTATTCAGTTATTCATTAGCTAGTGCATCATATTGTGATGAGAGGTCTGATAACATGCTGTAATTAACGT